>NC_132882.1:2642047-2677047 GCF_030463535.1 Salminus brasiliensis | reverse complement strand
ATTGGTGAAAAATTATGGTGTTTGGTGGAGAATGATGGTGTTTGGTACAAAATGTTAACAGAGAATCAAGGTGTTTGATGGTGCTTGATAGAGAGTTTTGTGGAGTATGAAAGTGTTTGGTTGATACCGGTGTTTGGTGGAGAATAATGGTGTTTGGTTAAGAATGATGGGGCTTGGTAGAGAATGTTAGTAGTGAATGATGGTGTTTGGAGACGAATGATGGTGTCTGGTGTAGAACAGTTGTAGACTAACAGTGTTTTTAGGCAATGTTGGTAGAGAATAATGGTGTTTGGTAAAGACTGTTTTTTCAGATAAAGAATGATGATGTTTGGTGGAGAATTGTGGTGTTTGGTAGACAGTTTAGGTAGAAAATGATGGTATTTGGTGGTGAATGACGTTTTTTGGAAGAGAATGAAGGTGTTTGGAGGAGAACTGTTGTACACTGGTGGTGTTTTCAGACAATGTTGGTAAGGAATGATGATGTTTAATGGAGATGGTTGTGTTTGGTGTAAACTCTGGTGTTTGGTGGGACGTGTGGCCTTTTTTTTTAAATTCACAACTCACCTTCATGGCATCCAGAGCTCTGCGCAGGTTGCTCTTCTCCGTGGCGTCATGAGTGTGCTTCACTAATTCCTGTCGGGAGAAGAAAACGAGGAGTTTAGCACAGAGGGCAGCACTCTCTCTTGCGGAAATTCAGACGCTTGTTCCTGACGCTAATTATCGCCCTTGTGTTTGAGTCACGTCCTGTCAGACAGAAGGAGCGCTGGGCTGACGGCTTTAAAGACTCCATCTTTCTGGAACTCACAAGAGCTGCTGTCAAACACACATTCCCTCCTTCGTTCACACTTCGGCCTGCTCTACTTAACACTGCTGCAACCCAGCGAAACAAACAAGCAGAAATAATCAACATGATTACCAGGTTCAACATGAACTCAAACATCACAGCTACACACACACACACACACTCTCTCTCTCTCTCTCTCGCAGTCTCGCTCTCTGGCAGAGTTGGAAATGATATCCCGACCAGCGTCAGGGTTTCAAGAATTGAAATGAGAAATAAAACTGCGCTCAGTCTGAGATTGCCTCCGTGCTTCTGGGTGGCGTAAACAAGGCATCCAGGCCGCGTTCAGGGATAAGCAAGGCTAGCACACACACACACACACACACACACACCTTACACACCCTTCCCTCCTGCCTGATAAATGGCTTCCCTTCGGCCTGCCGGATAGATTGCCAGCCGACAGCAGTCAAATCCCTGCCTCAGTCGAGCTGAACCTGTGTATTATTATCACCTGCAAGACCGACACCATCTTATTTTTCATCCTCACCCGGTCTGCTCTCACACAAAGAGAGAGCGAGAGACCAAGAGTGAGACATGGAGAGAGAGAGAGAGAGGGATGGTGTACAAGAGGGCGAGTGACAGAGTGAGCTATGATACCACTGGTGGCACTGGTTCCTCGTGTAAGGACCACAGTGAGACTCATATATGGTTAGACTTTTGGACAAAAGTATTGGGACGCCTGCTTATTCACTATTTCTTCTGAAATCGAGGCCATTAAAAAGAGCAGGAGTGACTGTCTCTACTGTGCAGAGTAGAAGACTCTCTACTAGATTTTAGAGGAGGAGCATTGCTGTGAGGATTTGATTGAGTGTTAGCGAGTGGATGATCACCACCCTAACCATTCAATCCATCATTCCAGAGAACACAGTTGCTCCACTGCTCCACATCTCAATGCTGGGGGGCTTTATACCCCTCTATAGCCCACGCCTGGCATTTTTAGGCAGTATGGTGCCAATAGCTTTATGCTGAGTCCTATTTAATTGGCAGTACTACTCCACAGGGACTATACGAGCTGTGTATGGGTGCACATTTGCACATCTGTGTTCAGCAATGGGTGCAACTTAAAGTAGCTTGAATTAGAAAGGGTGTCCAGAAACATTTGTCAGGAACATCTAGTGTACATACAGGCAGTGGCTCTCTGTAGTAAAAACAAGCAGTAAGGAAGTGTGAGCAGAAATAGGCGTGGACAGGAGGAAGACAGAGGAGCTTCTGGGAAGAGTTCGGCAGGTTTTATGGCTTCGTAGAAAGCAGGCTTCAGTCCAGGAGGAAGAAGGTGTGAGGGCTTCCGTCTCGCTGTATGTCCACTGTTCCCACACAGCTGACAGCCTCCACTAATCCAATGAAGCTCTGCATGCAGCCCTCATAGTTCTCCATGTGCTGCAGTACCTGAGAAGAACAACACCACGCCACGAGTGCTGCAGCTCTTTACCACAGAACCCCACTGACCGATAGTGGTGTTTGGTGGAGAATGATGGTGTTTGATGGAGGATGATGGTGTTTGATGGAGGATGATGGTGTTTGGTGGAGAATGATGGTGTTTGGTGGAGAATGATGGTGTTTGATGGAGGATGATGGTGTTTGATGGAGGATGATGGTGTTTGATGGAGGATGATGGTGTTTGATGGAGGATGATGGTGTTTGGTGGAGAATGATGGTGTTTGGTGGAGGATGATGGTGTTTGGTGGGGAGTGATTATTGTGTGTGAGTGTGTGTAAGAGTGTGTGTGTGTGAGTGTGTGTAAGAGTGTGTGTGTGAGTGTGTGTGTTTGTGTGTGTGAGTGTGTGTGTGAGTGTGTGTAAGAGTGTGTGTGTGAGTGTGCGTAAGAGTGTGTGTGTGAGTGTGTGTGTTTGTGTGTGTGAGTGTGCATAAGAGTGTGTGTGTGAGTGTGTGTGTTTGTGTGTGTGAGTGTGTGTAAGAGTGTGTGTGTGAGTGTGTGTAAGAGTGTGTGTGTGAGTGTGTGTGTTTGTGTGTGTGAGTGTGTGTAAGAGTGTGTGTGTGAGTGTGTGTGTGAGTGTGTGTAAGAGTGTGTGTGTGAGTGTGTGTAAGAGTGTGTGTGTGAGTGTGTGTGTTTGTGTGTGTGAGTGTGTGTAAGAGTGTGTGTGTGAGTGTGTGTAAGAGTGTGTGTGTGAGTGTGTGTGTTTGTGTGTGTGAGTGTGTGTAAGTGTGTGTGTGTGAGTGTGTGTGTTTGTGTGTGTGAGTGTGTGTAAGAGTGTGTGTGTGAGTGTGTGTAAGAGTGTGTGTGTGAGTGTGTGTAAGAGTGTGTGTAAGAGTGTGTGTGTGAGTGTGTGTGTGTGTGTTCTGGTCTTCATGCTGCCACTCTAACTCCCTCCAGTCTGTTTAGTTCTCTTTGTCATTGCTGGTCACGACCCTGTCTCACGCCTCCCCTCTCCCTCCACCGCCCTCCACCCCCCTCTGAGGATCCCTCCACTGGAGCAGAGAGCGCTGTCACACGCTGGCCTGCTCTTTACAGGGGCAGGATGGACAAGCTTCCCCTAACCCAACCCCTCTCTCTCTCTCTCGCGCATGCTGTCTCTCTCTCTTACACAGTCTCTCTCTCTCGCTCTCTCACAGTCTCTCTCTCTCGCTCTCTCACAGTCTCTCTCTCTCGCTCTCTCACAGTCTCTCTCTCTCGCTCTCTCACAGTCTCTCTCTCTCTCTCTCTCTCTCTCGCTCTCACAGTCTCTCCCTCTCTCTCTCACTCTCTCTCACAGTCTCTCTCTCTCGCTCTCTCACAGTCTCTCTCTCTCGCTCTCTCACAGTCTCTCTCTCTCTCTCTCTCTCTCTCGCTCTCACAGTCTCTCCCTCTCTCTCTCACTCTCTCACACAGTCTCTCTCTCTCGCTCTCTCACAGTCTCTCTCTCTCGCTCTCTCACAGTCTCTCTCTCTCGCTCTCTCACAGTCTCTCTCTCTCTCTCTCTCTCTCGCTCTCACAGTCTCTCCCTCTCTCTCTCACTCTCTCTCACAGTCTCTCTCTCTCGCTCTCTCACAGTCTCTCTCTCTCTCAGTCTCTCTCTCTTTCACAGTGTCTCTCTCCCTCGCTCTCTTACAGTCTCTCTCCCTCTCTCTCTCACTGTCTCTCCCTCTCTCTCTCTCTCTCTCTCTCTCGCACTCTCTCTCAGTCTCTCTCTCTCTTTCACTGTCTTTCTCTCGCTTTGTCTCTCTCCCTCTCTCTCTCACTGTCTCTCCCTCTCTCTCTCTCTCTCTCGCACTCTCACAGTCTCTCTCCCTCTCTCTCTCTCACTGTCTCTCTATTTTCTTTACTCTATATTTATCTCTCTTTTTCTCTCTCGCTCTTTCGCTATCTCAACTATTCACCCTCTCTCTCTCTCAGTCTCTCTCACTGTCTCTCTCGCGCTCTCTTACAGCCTCTCTCCCTCTCTCTCTCTCACTGTCTCTCTCTCTCACTCTCACTGTCGCCCTCTCTCTCTCTCTCTCTCACTGTCTCTCTATTTTCTTTACTCTATATTTATCTCTCTTTTTCTCTCTCGCTCTTTCGCTATCTCAACTATTCACCCTCTCTCTCTCTCTCTCTCTCTCTCTATGTGTGTCTTTGTCTCTCTGTCACTCATTCACTCTCTTTTATCTCTCTCTCTCTCTCTCTAATGCTTAACACTCCCTAGGCTCACAGTGTGAAAGGGTGTGCATGTATACATGCTAGCACACACACACACACACACACACACGTGTGTGCACAGTGGCGTGACTGCTGCCCTCCAGACACAAAAAGGCCCTGGAGCAGCATCTCTCTCTCTCTCTCTCTCTCTCGTCCACTCGTGTATTCTGAAGCCCCTCCATGGTCGGGTCACTCGGTGCAGAAGCTGCATGCAGTGTGATGGACAGCGAGAGACACACTGAAATATTCATGCCGGAATATGTTGGGTGTTCTCTCTCTCTCTCTCTCACACACACACACACACACACACACACACTGCTAAAACATTCAATGGAGCACAATGCCCCTCCTGGACCCTCGTAAAGACGGTGTAGGCTACACCCTAGTGGCCACTTATAGTACTGCAGCTGCTGATTAGCTCTGAGTAAGTCCCAGGAGAGCAGTGAGATGTTTTCATCAGCGCAGAGCCGCTGCGTAGTGTCCGACTAGTCCGGCAATTATAGCATTTAACAAAGTCCGACACACACACACTCACACACACACTCACACACACTCACACACACACTCACACACACGCTACAATCCAGCACACTGCCTCCTGTTAGATGCTAGCTGCTGTTCTGCTGTCCTTTCGGCTGTGTGACGCAGCTGCTGTTCACGCCACAGTCCTCCAATAGGGGCTCAGGAGTTGACGGTGCCACTCTGTCATCAGCAGTCGGAGTCTGGGAGAGCACATTCGGCCGTGCTCTCTCTCCAGGTGGGTAGATGGCGCTCTCTCCCCCCCTCATCACTCTTAAGCGATGTTGGCCGGCACAGGCGTCTGTTAGCTGGTGTGGTGGAGCTGGGCCAACGACTGGGATCATTTTACAGATCTTGAGTTGCATCAACTTTTAATAACTGAGTTCATTCGGTTGCTATTGGCAACCGGACAGTGATTGGTCCATACATTTTTTAAAAACGACACAAAAATAAACTGTACTGAAGATGGATTAAATCATTTCTCTCATACTGATGTTTTTCAACGAGTCCAGTAACTGAGTCAGCTGTACTGCTTCAGTAATATACAGTGAGTGGAAGCATGAGGTAGGTGTTTCTAATAAAGTGGCCAGTGAGTGGAAGCATAAGGTAGGTGTTTCTAATAAAGTGGCCAGTGAGTGTAAGCATAAGGTAGGTGTTTCTAATAAAGTGGCCATTGAGTGTAAGCATAAGGTAGGGGTTTCTAATAAAGTGGCCAGTGAGTGGAAGAAGCACAAGGTAGAGGTTTTTAATAAAGTGGCCAGTGAGTGGAAGTACAAGGTAGGTGTTTCTAATAAAGTGGCCAGTGAGTGGAAGCACAAGGTAGGGGTTTCTAATAAAGTGGCCAGTGGAGGGAAGCACAAGGTAGATGTTTCTAATAAAGTGGCCAGTGAGTGGAAGCACAAGGTAGGGGTTTCTAATAAAGTGGCCAGTGAGAGGAAGCACAAGGTAGGGGTTTCTAATAAAGTGGCCAGTGAGTGGAAGAAGCACAAGGTAGAGGTTTTTAATAAAGTGGCCAGTGAGTGGAAGCACAAGGTAGGGGTTTCTAATAAAGTGGCCAGTGAGTGTAAGCATAAGGTAGGTGTTTCTATTAAAGTGGCCAGTGAGTGTAAGCATAAGGTAGGGGTTTCTAATAAAGTGTCCATTGAGTGGAAGCACAAGGTAGGTGTTTCTAATAAAGTGGCCAGTGGAGGGAAGCACAAGGTAGGTGTTTCTAATAAAGTGGCCAGTGAGTGGAAGCACAAGGTGGGTGTTTCTAATAAAGTGTCCAGTGAGTGGAAGCATAAGGTAGGTGTTTCTAATAAAGTGGCCAGTGAGTGGAAGCACAAGGTAGGTGTTTCTAATAAAGTGGCCAGTGAGTGGAAAAAGCACAAGGTAGGTGTTTCTGATAAAGTGGCCAGTGAGTGGAAAAAGCACAAGGTAGGTGTTTCTGATAAAGTGGCCAGTGAGTGGAAAAAGCACAAGGTAGGTGTTTCTGATAAAGTGGCTCACCTGGAGAAGCAGGTGATACTTTAAAACTCTCTGCATCGGGACGACCAGCAGATCTCTCAGCGTAAACTTTCCATTGTTGGCCCGTTTGGAGCAGACCTAGCCACACAAATCAGACCAACACAGACATTATATCAGACAGTGTGATCATACGCCCAGAGAGCCAGGAACATGTAATATCACAGTTAAACAGCAGAGGGCAGTGTGTGACTGCAATACAGCATTAAGGGCGACTCGTACCTCTAATTTCTGCCTCACGTCCTCTTTGTCTTTACAGATGTCATCCAGACAGGCGATGGCGGTCTCCACGTGGCTGCAGTATTTACCATAGAGGAGTAACCTGGAGCAGAACATTGAACAAGCTCATATCTACAATACCCCATACTGCCCTACCCCAGGCTTCTGCACAGGGAGCTCACACCTGTCCCACATTTATTATAGCTGGTCTATAATAATGCTTGGATAATAATTCATTAATTAATATTAATATTAATAAAATATATATGCATTTGCTGGTGGATAAAAACCTCATGATGTCAACTTTACAGGAGAAGGGGAAAACCTTCAGAAGTTTCAATTGAAGTCAATATCAAAATATTTTACTTGAAGTCATTTTGGAGCATTTCTATTGGTCCATTCATCAGGAAATTTGGATATAATATAAAAAAACAACATCCAGATTCATATTATGGAGAAAAGTGAAAAACGGCAAAAATGGAGATACAAGTTTTTTTCATGACAGCGATGCTATAGACACTATAGTGAGATCTCCCTTCATTAGGCCGCTCAGGTCTCACCTCTCCTTGTAGTCGATGAAGATCTGGTGGAGGTTGTTGGCACTCTGGTGGCTGATGGAGTTCTGGACGTCTTGCAGGAGGCTCTTGTGCACCTTCACCAGGTCCTGTTCCCAACAGCAGGGGGAGCATGTTCAGGGCAGTGACAGGCAATGTGGGAAAGGTTTGACCAGACAAGCTGAAGAGCATGCTGGGATCCAGATGGGCTTCTCAAGTAGGCCCCATCGTTCCATCCCACCTAAATCTCACATGGGTCCCATCTAGGCCCCAATGTGCAGTCTACAACCCAGATGGAGCCCATGCTTAACCAACCTGCCCTGGTCCCATCACTGACCCTGGCAGTATTCATATTTGGGGCCAACCTGGAACCCAAGGACAAAACCTTCTGGTTCGGAGTTGGACTCCCCATACAGAACCCACATGGTCATGCTAGCCGGGTCTTCACACTCACCGGAATGTTGACGAACACTCGGTTGATCTCCACAACTGAGAGGAACTGCTCCAGCGGCCGCATGAAGAACTGAGGAGGGCATGGGAGGAACAGCAGAGTCAGATAACAGTATTAAAAAGCATCTGTACAGTAGAAGCTCCAGATCTCCTCAGAACAGATAAAGCAGCTGAACATGAATCCAGTAAAAAGGAGAAACAAGAGCTTCTCATTCTGAAGAAAGAAAGTAGTGAGATCTTGTCGTGAGCTAGTCTGAAGAACAGAGCTTGGTTCCTCCAGGGTTCTCCTGGACGCCCCCCAGTCCAGCCAGCACAGCGTGGAGGATGTGTTCAACTCCATCAGCAGCAGCAGCAGCAGCTCACCTGATTTACCATCATTAAGCCCTGATTTACCACCAAACCAGGTGTTGATCTGAGGAGAGCTCTAAATAACACTAGACTCCATGAGGAGAACTTTGGAGATGTTCTAATGAGGAACACAGTGATGGAGAACCTCCATGTTATTAGTGTTCATTCTGATATCAGTGATTTACTGAGCAGATAAACACACAGCAGCTTTACTCTCTAATTTACACAGGGGACTAAAACTTCTGCACAGTATGGTACATGCATATGCCATACGGCCAAAAGTATGTAGACACCCCTTCTAATTATCACGCGCAGGTGTTTCAGCTCAGTGACCTGCGTGACGTAGCACTGCCATTAAAAACTGAAAGATGGCAATGAATTTTCTGCCCTGCTAGAGCTGCCCCGGTCAACCATAAGTGCCTTGGTAATAATGTACTGATAATTAATCAATCAATTAGCTGCACTGCTGTCTACTGTGGACTGAAGCTGGAATTTAAGACGTTTATATTTAGGTTAAGGTGTGTGTGTGTTTATGTGTGTGTGTGCATGTGATTGTGTGTGTAAAGGTCACATGATGCAGCAGGTTGGACTCTACCTTCTCGATGGACTCCAGTGTCTCTGTGTACTTCTCTTCCGTCTGTCTGATCTCCGCCAGACAGCAGCTCCTGATGTCCGTCTCAGCCTGCTTCTGCAATTACACACACACACACACACACACACACACACACACACACACACACACATCTTGATCTATTGAGCTGATCTTCATGTTGTTGCCAAGATACATAAAGATACTAATTATTCAGTAAACCTCTGAAAGATCAAATGACCATACCCACTTCTTCCTGGTCAGGGGTGAGGTGGGAGCATGGCAGGATTGCCCCCTGGACAAGTTGCCAGTCTTTTACAGGGTACCACATACCCCTTCGCACCGAATATGAATGGACCAATAGAAATGCTCCAAAATGACTTGGACTAAAATGTACATTTATGGCATTTAGCCAACACTCTTATCCAGAGTGACTTACAAGGTTACTCGTATTACAAATGTCGGCCAGTGTAGTGTTAGGAGTCTTGCCCAGGGACTCTTATTGGTGTAGCGCAGCCTAGTCACCCAGACCAGGAATCGAACCCCAGTCTCCCACATGGTGTGGGAGCTCACTGGCAGGTAGTGGTGTTATCTGTTGCGCCACACCAACCGACATTAGCATCACTAACTTCCACTGAAAGTGAAGAAGGTTCTTCCTGTTTTGGAGATACAAGGGTTTTGTGTGACAGCGATGAAATTCAGGGTTCAGTCTGGGTGCTTAAGACCCTTCTGAAATTCCTATAAGCTTCTCAAAGCTTCACCACTGGATAGAAAATCCAATAATCAGGAAATTACAGCGGCCTATTGATCTGATCTTCTTCTTGTTGTTGCTAAGATACTTGAATTATTCAGTAAACCTCTAAAAACCTCCAGGCTTTTGTTTGAGTATTTAAATAAACTGCACAAATGATCAATACCCACTTTATCCTGGTCACTTCTTCACTGGCCGCAGAGCATACCATCCCTGGACAAGGTGCCGGGCCATCGCAGGGTTTATGGACGCAGAAAAATTGAACACACCTCTATGAATGGCGTCCTTCACACAGAGTCCCATACTTACGGCTTGCGGAGCCTGTAGCTGCACCATTCTACAGAAAGGACAGCAACACTGGGAGCTTCACCACCTCACTCAAGAACTTCAGCTGTATCCCGAGCTCTTCCAAAGGTTCCCACAGAAGGACCACCCTCACTGATGCTCCTGGAGGCCCCACCTCCTAACTTACAGGACTTGCTTTGAGGATCTGCTGCTAACACCCTGATGCTCTTCTGGTGAATTTGAGTAAAGAACACTGAAGTACTGAAATAATGAAGAAGTACTCAAGGAGTACTGAACTTGAAGTACTTGGTAATTCCAAAACAAGGTCCTTCAGAGTGTGGTTTGGGGGGTTTGGTGGGTTTGGTATCCCATCCCCAGTCAGAACTGTTCACAGTGGCGGCGAATAGAAGCAGACGTCTGAACTGCTTGACTGCCTTGAAAACCAGGCTGACCAATCACAGCTCTGTTGTCACTTTTGTAGACCAAGACACTGCCTGATGCCTGAGACACGGTTCTACCAGAGTTCTGAGAAGAGTTCGGCTCTAGAACCTGCTTTTAAAATCGCATATCATTAAAATCGTGGAGGGATACATGCTGCCTTTAGGGTGTAGTGCGGCTACAAAAAGTAGTCCCTAAAGAAAACGAATGAGCATGAAGATGGCGGCAGAACAGCTCATCCTCTTCCAGAACGTCCGACACTACACCTCTACTGACATATACGAATACTTTCGGAACAGCTCGGGATACAGCTGTGGTTTTGGAATGAGGTGGTGCAGCGCCCCGTGTGGTAGAATTAGGTGCTACAAGTGAAATGATGAATGGATCCACAGGTTGCACTGTGTGGAAAATCATACTCGGTGTGAAAGAGCCTTTATTCTGCAGTGAGAAGAGATGATCTTACTGGTGGAGCTCCTGCCTCGGTCTTCATCAGGTCTTCATACACCTCCCCGCCATCATCTTCATCATACACACAGTCATACAGGTCTTCCTCATCGTCCACGCCGTTCTCACTGCAACACACACACAGACACAAACAAGAGCACATATTATTATATTGATGCCTTATCTCTGTAGGACAAAGGAGGGGAGCTGGGCCCTTTAATAAAAACTGGGAGTAGGGAGGTGGCGGCCCCGAGTGCAGAGCTCTTATTGGCTTATTATTTAATTATTAGACAATAAATATGTCTAATAAATGAGGAATCTGCAAAGTAAAGGCATGTAAATGAAATCATGAATTTGCAAGAGCCGGGATTGAACCCACACCCCAAGACGTTCCTGTTCCTGTGACAGCAATCTTGATTTAGGGGGCGTGTCCGTGTGTCTTTGCTATGGTAACGATGGGAAAAGTTTGCCTTGCTCGGCTCGAAACACTCAAAAGTTATGCACTGGTTCTCTTAATTAATCATGGGTGGGTGTGTAATAAACCAACCAACCAGTGTGTCTCTTGCCGCTCCCTTTAAGAGCCAGGTGCGGTCAGACTGACCTTGGCGGGTTGCTATTTCAGTGGTGTAAAGCGTGGGGGGGTGTACGAGCGTCGGGCTGCTGCACACGCCTGTGTTGACAATTCACTGCCAAGATAGCAACGACCGTCTGACTGTTGATGAACGTCTGTCTGGGCTGTTTTCAGTCAGTGGAGCTCCTGCTGTGTTTTCCTCTGCTGAGATACACAGCAATACTCCAGAAACTGACCTGAACACCCCTCATTTCGAGACTACCGAGCCCATCAGCGTAGAGATATTCACAAGCAGCGCTGCTGATTAAACGACGGTGGTTGAAGAAGTGAAAATAGACTGTTGGAGGGGTGGAAGATACGACGGGCCT
Organism: Salminus brasiliensis; assembly: GCF_030463535.1. Lineage (NCBI taxonomy): Eukaryota > Metazoa > Chordata > Actinopteri > Characiformes > Bryconidae > Salminus > Salminus brasiliensis. The sequence continues at coordinate 2,665,554 of NC_132882.1, read as the reverse complement.
CGTGCAGGGTGTAATAGAGGGCCCCAAGGGAACCGCCACTGGAAATGGCTTTAGTCTAGATTTCACCTTAAACTGGGGAGCTGGGAAAAGTTTAACAGAAATAAACATGTTTTAATTCTATTCTTAGCTTTTTTTTTTACCTCTATTTTTTAAGTCCTCATGCTCCATATGTGGGAATCGAGCACATTTGGAATCCACAGTTTCTCTAATGTCATAAAAACCAGTACATTTACAGACACATAATATCTACACATTCAGTCTACCCCTGTTTAGCTCCACCCCTTTCACCCTGAAGATATAAGAAGTGTTTCAGCCCAGACTGTTTTGTGAGTAAGTGAGTCAGCCAATCAGAACAGAGCTCGTTTACATACACTAGTCTGATGAGCTGGTTCCAGTGGCTGCTGGCAAGAGGTGGATCTACATAGAATCTGAGCCACTTTTACAAGAACCTGTAACTTCAAAACAAGGTCATTCAGAGTGGCGGTTTGGGGGGTCTGGTGGGTTTGGTAGGTGTGAAATGCTCGGTTCTAGATAAGCTCCCCCAGTCAGAGCTGGAGTTCTACAGTGGAGGTTCTAGATAACCTCCCCCAGTCAGAGCTGTGGTTCTACAGTGGAGGTTCTAGATAAGCTCCCCCAGGCAGAGCTGTGGTTCTACAGTGGAGGTTCTAGTTAAGCTCCCCCAGTCAGAGCTGTGGTTCTACAGTGGAGGTGAAGGGAAGCAGACGTCTGAAGCTCTAATAAAAGCTCCTCACAGAAAGTTCTTCACCTAATGGTGATGAAGACGCTGCCTGATGCCTGAGACACGGTTCTACCAGAGTTCTGAGAAGAGCTCGGCTTTAGAACCTGCTTTTAAAACCAGATCATTAAAATGGTGGAGGGATACATGCTGCAGGGTGTAGTGCAGCTACAGAAAGTAGTCCCTAAAGAGAACTGCATTAGTGGAGATTCTCTATTCACTATTTTACCTTCATCATCATCATCATCGTCATTCCATATAAAACTCAGAAGACTCATGTAGCTGCACTGGTGGGTTTGGATAGGAGATAAATTATGGGCTGTATCTGTGTTGTTGTCATAGCGACGGATGGTTTCTACATGTCTAGTTTTAATATTAATGCTACTTTATTTAATATCTATTATTTTGGGCTGAAGTGAGTCTATGCATGCTATTTCTAGCTGGTTTAGTTACAGAGTCAGGCTGTATTGAGGTACAATACACGGCAGCCAATCAGAAGAGAGCTCATTTACACATATCAGTCACATGGTAGAGATGACAAGAGGTTGGAAAACGCTTGTCTAGAAATGAATAATGTTTTTAATTAATGAAACAGCAAACATATATTTGTTGAGTTCAGAGGAGATATGAAATACTAGATAATATATAAAATACAGAATACGGGTCTTTTCATTTCTGCATTAATATTCATTAGGATTAATTACACTGTAGCGTCAAGGCTAGTTAAAATGTACATAGCAGTAACTGAGGAGCATTTCTACACTGGTGCCTCTGAGCACCTACAATGGCCATAATGTGTACTGCTAATTAATAAACACTAAATTAAGCACCACAGACGACACAACTGTAATTCTATTTGAATAAATTCTGCAGACATTTGGACAATTTGGTGGAGTTTCCCTTTAACTGTATTAGAAACGCTGCAGTTCAGTGTGAGTTAGGCCGTATTTCTCCAGTATCACCACTGGAACAGAAAACCTGGTACTGCATCATCTCGTGTGTGTGTGTGTGTGTGTGTGTGTATGTGTGTGTGTGTGTGGATCTGTTTTCCTGGTCAATGTTTTAGAAAAGCGTTGGTGTGAATTACCAGGAACAGTCACAGAGGCACACGTTCTCCAGAGTAACACACACACACACATACACACACACCCTCATACTCACACCACATCTGGAAAAGAAACATCCAAATGGCAATAGCAGGATGTCTGTACGGTGCAGATGTGGGCGAACATCTGTGTGTGTGTGTGTCCATTAAAACTCAAAAACCAACACATTTAAGTACACTGCATGTCCAAATGTTTGTGGACACCCTTCTAAAGAACACATTCTGCTACTTTAAGTTGCACCCATTGCTGACACAGATGTGCAAATGCACACACACAGCTTGTCTAGCCCCTGTAAAGAAGAAGTACTGCCAATAGAATAGGACTCTCTGGAGCAGATCAACATCATGACCCTATTGGCTCCATGCTGCCTAATAATGCCAGGTGTGGGCTAGAGGGGTATAAAGCCCCCCAGCATTGAGGAGCTGTGGAGCAGTGGAAGAACTGTGTTCTCTGGAATGATGGTGGTGGAGCTCCATCCAGTACTTTTGGGATGAGTTGTAAACAACACTGAATGCAATCAAATCCTCACAGCAATGCTCCTCCAAAATCTAGTAGAAAGTCTTCTTCTCTGGACAGTAGAGACATTATTATTATCATTAAGACAGGATCAGCTCTTTTTAAGACCCTTGATTTCAGAAGAAATTATGAACGAGCAGGTGTCCCAATACTTTTGTCCAGACAGTGTAGGGCCTGAATGCTGTGTAATCATTGGGAGAAGAATAAATTCAAAGGTGTATGAAAACACTGTTCACTCAGACCTGATTTTTACAGCTCTAGAACTACTTAGAACTTTAAAGAATTGTGAGGCCTAAAAATATTGGAGAAATCACTGCAGCATTATAAAGAATATTGGATAGACAAAAGTATTGGGACACCCCAGGTGTGTAATTCAGCCCATTCAGCCACAGGTGTATAAAACCCAGCCTCTAGTCCTGCAGTCTGTCTTTCCTCCACACATCAGTGAAAGAACGGGAGGTTCTGAAGAGCTCACTGAACTCCAGCGTGGTTCTGTATGTAATAGGAGACACCGCTGCACCAACAACAACAAGTCAGCTGGTGAAATCTCCTCCCTCCTAGATCTTCCTCCATCAGCTGTGAGTGGTGTTATTATTGAACAGTGGAAGAGTTTAGGAGGAACAGCTCACAGAGAGCAGCTCAGCCACCGAGTGTCTGTCAGACCACGTAAAGTTACAGAGCGGGGTCAGGGCCGAGTGCTGAGCTCAGAGCAGAGAGCAGAAAAGCCTCCAACTGACTCAGTAACTGCAGCAGAGCTCCAGACCTGCTGCTGCTGCTGGTAGAGCTCAGAGTAAAGGGGGACCAGCTCCATATTAATAATGCCTATGGGTTTAGAATGGGATCATCATGCAAGCTCCTGTGTAAGGTGTAGGTGTCCCATTACTTTTGTCCAAATAGTGTATGAACACACATATACACACAGAAGTATTTACACACCACTGTCTATGAATTGCTTGGGTCAGTGCTTGTGTGTGTGTGTGTGAGCTGTGTGTGTATGTATGTGTGTATGGGTGAGTTAGTTGTGTGTTTGGGCTGAGCTGTGTGTGCACTCTGCTCCAGACTGAAGCACAGGGGGCTTCTGACGCATGTCTCAAACTATTATCATAGAGCTGAGAGCAGAGCCCAGTTCAGCCCTCTGCCTGGGGGAGATGATGTGTGTGTGTGTGTGTGTGTGTGTGTGTGCATGCATTACACACACAGCATGACTCTGCCAGGGGCAAACACAGAGAGTGCATCTGTGTGTTTGTGTTACCTTCACAAAGCAATGCACTGCAGGCCTGTTTATTTTTATAATCTATTATATTTATTTATTTATTTATTATTGTACCACCTCCCTGAACTGCGACCACGACACCTCTAGAGGGCTCAAGAGAGAAGTCTGTCATCCCCGACACACTCCCCTACTCTACCCTACAGGACGGACCACCACAGAGCAGGTAGGTAGTATTTGGGTGGTGGGTCATTCTCAGCACTGCAGTGACACTGACTGACCTGGTGGTGGCGAGTGTGTTAGTGTGTTAGTGTGTGTTGCGCTGGTATGGGATCCACCAGCCAAATACTAGAGGCTAACAGAGTATGCGGAGAAACAGAAGGCCTACATTCTGGGATTAGAACTATACGTGGTATTAATGTTATGGCAGACTGGTGTTTGTATTATATATATATATATATGTGTGTGTGTGTGTGTGTGTGTGTGTATATATATATATAGAAGTATTATATACAGAAGTATTGAAAGAAGTAGGTGGTCTTCATGGCTGATTGGTGTGCGTGTATATATGTACACCAGCCATAACATTAAGAACTTGTTTCAATACTTCTATATATATTATTTTTTGTATAGATATCTATCTGTCTATCTAACTATACATGTCTATCTATCTATCTATTATTTTATATATAGTATGTATAATTTTAATTGGTATAATATTTTACATATCCATTCTATCAGCCATGTAGAAGCACCTGTATTATATATATATATATATATATATAAAGGGGTGGTATCTTACTCGATCAGGTCCTCCAGGTGATTATAGATGTCCTCGTCCTCCACGCTCTCCTCAGTAGGAAATGGCCTACAGTGAGGGACAGAAAGGCAGAGTGTAAGTGTGTGGTCTTGTGTGAACTCCTCCATCCTTCTTCAGATCTACAGGTTTCTACCACTTACTTTATTCCAGTCTGCTGCGCGATCGCTGTGCTCGACAGTCTGGACAGCGTGTCCATAACCTGAAAAGGAAAAGGAGAGGCAGGTGAGGAGCGCTGTATACAGGCCAGCGTTTAAACCTGCTCCACACAGGGGACGTACACCGAGACGCTGAGCTCCAGAGGAATACTCCATATATCACATGGCTGTACTGTAATAAGGCTGGAGTTCCAGCAGGGGGCAGTGTGCTACAGGACAAGACTGCCACAGTAGCCTTGCACCCACATCCTAAACTGCACACTGTGTACTGGGCTGCTGTGCTGTGAAGAGTGGGAATAGTGTCACAGATAAGAGAGCAGAGGTTTGACCAAAGGCTTGTCCACCCCCGGGTAAAGTCCATGTGCTGGAGACACGTCTGCACATTTGAATACATCATTACTGCTTATTTACTGAATTAAACTAAAAAATAATTAGACCTGAATGTGAGTGTAGAGTGACTGCGGATTGTTTTATTATTTTATATTCTATATATATTATTATATATTAAGTCAGTAATTAGAAACAGGAGCTGAGCTCAAAATATGCAGAAAATTAATAATTAGTTTTCCTGTATGAATATATTCACTTATTTACACTTTACACTGTCAACAACGCATCACTGGGGAAAAGGAGTGTACGTTTGGAAGTATGAGAATTTCATGATGAACGGACCAATAGAATTGCTCCAAAATGAATACAACACATCTTTTACATTTACATCACAGTACAATAACATTTACAGTGATGTTATGAATATTTACACATCCTTTTGTTGATGTTAAATACTGAGTTTCATTCTGATGTGGAGGGTCAATGGGTTCGAGAAAAGGTGCAATAAACTATTATTTTTATTATTATTATTATTATTATTATTATTATTGTTGTTATTATTATGGCATTGTAAATAAGGCACATTATTGTATATTATTATTATTATGGTGTTGTAAATATAAATTTAATTATTTTAACATTATTATGATTATGATGATGATGATGATGATGATGATGAAAGATAATGATGATGATGATGATGATGATTATTATTATTATTATTATTATTATTGTGGTGTTGTAAATATAAATGTAATTATTTTAACATTATTATGATTATGATGATTATGATGATGGTGATGATGATTTTTATTATTATTATTATTATTATTATTATAGTGTTGTAAATAAGGACTTCAATTATTTTAACATTATGATTATGATTATGAAAGATGATGATGATGATTATTATTATTATTAGTAGTAGTAGTAGTAGTAGTAGTATTAGTATTATTAGTATTATGTTGTTGTTGTTGTTGTTGTCATTGTTGTTGTAAAAAAGGAATTCATTATTATAACTTTAACTTAAACATGATTTTTGGGAGGAGGAACATGCCCAAAGCCCCCCCTCCCTAATCTAACATTCAACAAATTCCATCTATCTGGAAGTCTGCACAGCCGTCACCACCCCATTTTTTGAAAACACACCAGCTGCTCCATACACTGGCTGCAAATTTCATGATGAATGGACTAATAGAAATATATATATATCAGAGTAACACACTGTACTGAGTAACACACACACTGTAACTGTACTTTTACAGTAGTTCATGTTTACTGTTTACTCCATTCTTAACCTCCAGCTGCTAATTCCAGTCACTGAGGACGGAACTCCATCATATCAGCTTCCATTAAAAGCAGTGAACACTGATTTTCCAGCTGCTGTGAGGCCACTGTTTCGGAGAAGCGAGGTTTTGTGATGCCAGTGACGGAGTGAAGAGTTATATTTGGAGGGGAGAAATGTCTTCTCTACTTCTCCTTTAAAGAGCCTCCTAGTACATACCACACCATCCTGTCCGGGCTGGAGCTGTTCAGGACACTCCCTCCGCAAGACGGACACGGTCATGGCGTGGCTAATGCCAGGTGTGGGCTGGAGTACTTTTGGGATGAGTTGGGGATGATGAGGTGGGGTGATGATCATCATCATCCAACATCCTGACCTCACTAACGCTCTTGTCGCAGAATGCAATCAAATCCTCACAGCAATGCTCCTCTAAAATCTAGTAGAAAGTCTTGTCTTCTTCTCTGGACAGTAGAGACAGTTACTCCAGCAGAAGCAGGATCAGCTCTTTATTATACCCTTGATTTCTGAAGAAACAATGAATGAGTAAGTGTCCCAATACTTTTGTCCATACAGTGTAGCTGTTCAGGGAATTCAGGGAACAGTACAGAACACAGGACTTCACACTGAGGCGCTGCTGACACATGCCATTAATCAATAGTGACACTAGTCTTGACCTCAGCATTCAAAACCCGATCGATAAGTCAATGCACGCAGAGGGCAGTCGATCACCACCTCTGGACGCGCGATAGCATTGATCCTTTCAGAGCAGCATCTAATCCTGAGCAGGGAAGCTCTCGCTCAACGTGATTCGATGGTCAAAGGCCAATGAATAATATATGTACAGTCAGCTGTTCTGCTCCTCCCCCAATGACTGTATAGATAATATATATCATTTATACAGTCAGCGGTTCAGCTCCTCCCCCAATGACTGTATAGATCATATATATCATATATACAGTCAGCGGTTCAGCTCCTCCCCCAATGACTGTATAGATCATATATATCATTTATACAGTCAGAGGTTCAGCTCCTCCCCCAATGACTGTATAGATCATATATATCATATATACAGTCAGCGGTTCAGCTCCTCCCCCAATGACTGTATAGATCAAATAAATCATATCATATATCATATAACCATCACTGGTTGTGGTTCTCCATCAGTGTAGGACACCTGAACATCTACCCAGACATAACCCAGCATAACCCAGACCAGCAGCGACGCACAACTTTACACAGACACACTTCCTCACCCACCCACCCACACACACACACACACATTTGTCCATGGTTTGAATCCTGTAATAATTTGGGGTGAGTGGACCAATAGAAATGCTCTAAATCACGTAGAATAAGCTCTTATTTTACACTGACTTCCATTCAGAGGTAAGACCATTTTTGCCTTCATTCAGCTGACAGATATATATTGGACTATATATATATATACAGTCACGCAAATCCCTGTATCTCCAAAGCAGCAGCTTTACAGAAGTAGAAAAAAATGATTAATTGCTTTTAATGGAAGTCCATGTAAAAATAAGTCATTTTGGAGCATTTCTATTGGTCCATAGGATCAGATATGTCTGATATAATATAAAGAACAACTGCCACATATCTGAGTCACATATTTAAAAATATATATATTTGCATTACAGCCTTTATCTATTATATATATATATATATATATATATATATATATATATATATATATATATATATATATATAATATAATTCTATAGTATAATTCTATACTATATAGTATAATTCTACAAATCTAATTCTACAGGCACATATTTCTATCATTTCTATATATTTTTATAGAAGCCGTGTGTAGAGGAAGAGGGAACTCTCTCTCTCTCTCTCTCTCTCTCTCTCTCTGTGATTTCCTGAGCTCTCTCTGATGGACGATCCTCTCCCTCTCTCTTATCTCTGCCTGCTTTTAATCTCTTTTGCATGAACTGAGTGAGATAAAATCACAGTGTGGGCTGAGTGATGTGTGTGTGTGTGTGTGTGGGTGTGTGGGTGAGGAAGTGTGTCTGTCTGTGTAGAGTTGCGCGCCGCTGCTGGTCTGGGTTATTATAGTATATTCAAACCAGTGATGAAAATGTGGAGTGGAAAAGCAACCAGACCTCCTTTATACTGACAGTCTACCAGAGGCTCGCAGATGTTCAGGTGTCCTACACTGATGGAGAACCACAACCAGTGACTCCGTCAGAACAACAGGATGGAGGGAGAGCAGCAGCCCAGCACACCGTCTGTAAGCAGGGGCCCAAACCTCTGCATACGACTCTGAGAATTATTATTAATATCTCTATGGAAAAAATGAAGGCGGCCAGTAAGTAAAGATGGGCTGAAAGTGGGCGAGAATGACGCGAGTGTGCTGTAAGACAGGCGGCGGCAGGGTAATTTCACTATGAGTGTTCAGGTCACAGCAGAGCATCACTTCAACTTCACACTCCGTCAGCTTCACCTCCTCAGGAACGGAGAAGATCAGCTGAGGCAGATTCCATGTTTAAAGTCCAGTCCAGTCCACAATGAAGCTACAAGGCTTACAACATAGCTAACAACCAATGGAAGCTTATGTACACCAATTAGCATCAAAGGTGTAGCATACTGGTATTATATCTTATCTGAAGCCCAAATTGTGGCTATTGCTAGTAAGCTTACATTACTAGCTAGTTACACTGGCCTCATTTGTTGGTTAGCTAGCAAATAAAGTTAGGATTTGCACGGCATTGTGGGAACTGTAGTGAATTTACAAGTATCCCAGTGGTAACGGTAGTTTTTTTGTTTTTCCCATCCACCCTTACAGACACTGTATCTAGAGAGAGATGTTAAAGGAAGAGCCGATTATTAAATAATTCCTTCAGCAGAAATGAACTCAGTGCTGTGAGCTCTACAGGCAGACGCGAGCCAGTGGCCAGACCGCCAATTAGTCCAGTAATTAACCCAGCTTACAGAGTTACACTCTCAGCAGCCCGGAGCTGCCAGGTGCTACTGATAACACCGCCCAAGTCCAGCTCCAGCCCGGCATTAAAACATCAGCCAATCAGTCCCAGCCCGTTAGGGTCATCCAACTCGTTAAGCATGTTAGTCTTTAATTAGTCATGAGGATGTTCAGAAATTCGGGGCTAGTAGCGTCCAGGCTGGCTAACAGAGGCTAAGCCCTGACTCACACCCACGTTCCCCCTTAGTTTCACTCCTACTGAGGAGGGGAGCAGAGAGGAGATCGGGACCTGAAACAGGTCCTGAGGTATAAACTGACCTCTACTCTGTGTCCGGTAGCATTTCCTGTGACCCTGCCTGGTAAAGGACTCAAGCCGTGCCCTCAGAGCCTTAAGCTGTAGACCCCATATTCACTAGTGTTTAGGTGTGAAGGGTCCAGGACCTCATCAGCATGGCTTGTAAATAACGCTACAGGCCAGCAACAGGCACGGGAGTGAGGCTAACGCTGCTGTAGTGATGCCGGAGTAGAGCCAACGGCAGGCACGGTAGTGAGGCCAACGGCAGGCACGGTAGTGAGGCCAACGGCAGGCACGGTAGCGAGGCCAACGCTGCGGTAATGATGCTGGTGCAAAGCCAGTGGTACTGAGGCCTTGCTTTCACTTCAGACTTTGACACACACTTTTGACACTTGTTAGCTTTGTGGTAAAATGCAGTCCTCGGATCCATCAGTACCAGTACCACTGCCCCTTCTCGGCAAACTAGAGGCAGTTCTTGAGCATGCAGGTGTCAACAAGGTCCATCAGTCTCTCAGACAGATCAAGAACATCACCCTGACGTTTCTGTAAAACTGATTTATTGTTTTATCATTATTTTTAGATTCTATTTTAAATCACCTCCTACACACCACTGCTAAAAATACACTGATCTCAGTTCTGACCGACTTTATCCTGCCTTACCGTTCACACACACACACACACAGCCATATGACTGTCTGCTCACAGTGGGGTTCCGCTGAAGTGTGTGTTACTGTAGCTAGACACCACAGCTGATCCAGAGCTGACCCTCAGAAAGCAGAAGCAGATCTGAGAGCTGAGTAATTCACAGAGAAGCAGCACCATGTATATTAAACCAGAGTGTAGCTGCATGCTAACGCCTCAGTACGGACACATCTGGCCTGAGAACACACACACACACACACACACACACACACGAACTGTTTGTGACTTAAACTAGAGGGAGTCAACAGGAACAACAGTCAACCCTTTACTGCGTAGCATCGCCATGAAGAAATCATCAGATTTCATGAGTTTTATATAACAACAATACACACCTACAAGACATAACCTTATATACACTGTATATACAGTTACTGTACAGACGTTTAGGCCATTCCTTGGAGCACTTTTGGTGAGTACTGACCACTGCAGGAGGAGGAAACACCCCACAGGTCCTGCCTGAGGTTCTGGTGGAGATGTTCTGACACAGTCATTATCTACATCAACATCACAGTCTGGTTCTTGTCAAAGTGTCTCAGATTCTTACGCTTGTCCATTTTTCCTGCTTCAGCACCTCCATCACCTTCAAGACCTCAATGACCCAGATCATCAGTGCTATTGACATCATGCTACAGGATCCGAGCGCCTCACCAGTCTAATGCACTACCACTATGACCCAGGACGTTGCGAGTTCAAATCCCGAGCCATGCCGCTTTGCCATCAGCGACTGGAGCTTGAGAGAGCACAGTCGGCCGTGCTCTCTGTCCTGGTGGGTAGATGGCGCTCTCTCTCTCCCCTCATCATTCTTAAACAGTGTCTGTTAGCTGGTGTGGTGGAGCTGGGGACCCGGCGCTTTCCTCAGAGCGTGTTCGGCTGTCCGGCGATGCTGCATTGGCCACAGTTTAAAGAAAGAGGTGGTGTCTGGCTTCAGATGTAGGAGACGTAGGTTAAGTCCTTACCCTCTTAGTACTGGGACAGGGCTACGAATGGGTGGGTTAACTGGCAGTACTGAATTGGGAGAATTGGGATATACAATCCTGGATACACAGAGTGCATTATTAATATTGAGACATGTCGGATCATTGACTTTTGGTAAAATGATGTATTTTTCAATATTTCGATACATATCACAGTGCCTTTATATCAGCCTTTATCCAGTACTGTGCAGACCTAGCTATGATTAACATGTGTTTCATATCCGGACAGTATCCGGATCTACTCTGGCCGGAAATGTGTCTCCAGTGTGACCAGATGGGATCTGATTTTTTCTTCTACCTTCCAGAGTAAAAAGCATATCGATACATTCATCATTTCCGTTTCCTCCTATGACTGATAGTTTTTCATGAAGGTGGCCTAGCTCCAGAGATCGTGAACGGTTTTGAGGAACAGTGGGGGTTCCTCAGCGAGGCGGAACAACAGATCATTTGCATGTTCCTGTAACGGCACTTTTCAGAAATGGGAAGAACTATTTTGACCGCAGGGGAACTCACTCTGTAATCATCTAGGAACACAATCATACAAACACACTCGCACATAGAAACAGATAGAGAGAGAATTGCTATGTTTTAATGGATCAGGTATTGGATATTTTAATCCCAATCCAGGTCCAAGCACAGTCTGGTGTCCTCAAGACGCCATTATCCCCACGGACATTATCCCCAGCCGGACGTTTGTCAGAAGGTAAATAAAGGAGCTGAGGTTCTGAGTGTGGAGCTATTTTACAGTGGAACCTGAAAACACACCATAATATCTGACCCTTTATAAAACTGTCTGTTTTACCAGCGGGAGAACCGCACACCTTTCTCTGTTTTTGTTCTGGCCCTGAAGAGCATGTTCATAGTGGTCATAGAGTTTTATAGTATATCACGGTATTTTTATTTATTTATTTATTTATTGTTTGTATAATGGGAATATATATGGGTTTACAGTTCAGTCTATTTCCAAGAGTACACAGAATAGGGAAACTAATATGTTAATTTCATCATGTCCTGAAACTAATGTAGGCGCCAGTGTTCGTTTAGTCTCTCAAAATGATGCAATATTGCATAATCAGTGTGCATCACTCATCACTCATCATTTTAATTTTTTTATATTTATGTAGCAAAATAAGTGTTTCTCAACTCTGAATTCTCTTGGTACTCCTAGTAGTGGCAAAATCGCAAAAAATCAATGTAAATTGACTAAAGAATTTACTTTTTTAAAAAATGTAAAACTTCATTATATGTATAAACATATCCAGACACTCCTTTTAATGAGTGTTGTTCACCTTCCTGTCGAACAACACTGCACTCATCACCACCACGTCTTTCCTGCTCAGCCACAAGGGTGCTCGGGTCTACACACCCACCACTAAGCAACCCAGAACCTGGGTTCGCCTCCCTGTTCCGACTCCATGGCCACGCACTACACACTCGCACCTTGATTGAAGTACTTGTGTTTGGGCAGTGGTGGCTCAGCGGTTAGAGCACCAAGTTATTGATAACAGGGTTGTGGGTTCAATACCCAGGTTCACCAAGCTGCTACTGTGGGGCCCTTAACCCCTCTTTGCCCATTGTATGCACTCACTATATCACAGTGTGTGTTTGTTCTCTAGTGTGTGCTAAAATGATGATAACAGTACAAAGGCCTTTCATACGTCTATTCCAATACTAGTAGCTACTACACACAGGTTGTTTACAGACTCTATAACTGAGTCATGCAATAATCAGCCATCATCCATTCAGAAAAGCACGCAGTATCGTAGTATAATAAATATAATAACAGTGACTTATCGTCACACTGCCCACCTGCCAGTCACTAGAATGCAGGAAAGAGCTTCTGTACCTCAGCTATTGGCCTATTCTCCAGAGTGCTGTAAAAACCACGGCCAGTAAACTGTCAGTCAGCTGAGCCCTGAGTGCTCCCATTCCACAGACAGGGCCACGATAAACATCTCTGCAGTGCAGCTTTATGGATGTTTATGTCCAGAGTCACACTGCAGATTAAACAGAGCTCTGGTTAGAGAGCTTATAGAGAGAACAGGAGTAGCGCCACTCAGTGATCTCATCTGAATAGAAATATATACAGACATAACTGAAATTGTATATATACATATATATATATATATAGAGAGAGAGAGAGAGAGAGCATTAGTGAGGTCAGGACGTTAGATGACTGATCATCACCCCACCTTATCATCCCCAAGTCATCCCAGAAGTACTGGATAGAGCTCCTCCACCATCATTCCAGAGAACACAGTTCTTCCACTGCTCCACAGCTCCTCAATGCTGGGGGGCTTTATACCCCTCTCTAGCCCACGCCTGGCATTATTAGGCAGCATGGTGCCAGTAGCCAATGATGTTGATCTGCTCCTGCAGAGAATCCTATTCTATTGGCAGTACTTCTCTACAGGTACTACACAAGCTGTGTAGCAATGGGTGCAACTTATTCCAGCTGCTGAATGCATTCATAAGAAGGGGTGTCCACAAACATTTGGACATGTGGTAATTCTACATACACACTAAATACACACCATATAGACACATTAACCTAACGACCTAGGTGTCCTGTAGATGACTTCTTCACTTTCTTACACTCAGAACATCAACTAAACAGGGGTGTGCACACACTCTCTACCCTGCTAGGGCCTGCTGGCCCCTGGTCTGGCCTGGCTGGAACCGTTTCAGGCTCTCTGACCTCTGTTAAAAGAGAGGAAATGAAAGAGGGACAGAAGGAGGTTTTAGGGCTCATGTGTGATCTCTGAATCCACAGAGACACCTGAACCACTGCAGCGGCCGGGGCTCAGAGCGGACACGCTGGAGAGGAAACAGCTGTGACCTAAATCGCTCTGCAGCAGAGCCTCCACAGAGACTTCACACCACTAACACACACACACACACACAAGGGCTTTAACTACAGCTAAACACACAACACACTAGCCTTAGAGCGATCACTGATATGTCCAAGTTCAGCCGCTTTAGGGTACACCGTCTGCTGACACAGGTGTCCAATCACACACCAGAACCGACCAATCGAAGCAGCCGTGAGCACATGACCACAAGGTTGCCGGCTAGAGGGGTATACAGTCTGTCTGGAGTGATGGAGCTCCCTCCAAATCTTTAGGGATGAGCTGGAGTGGCAGGACTAATCAGCCACTATCACTACCTGACTACCTACACTACTCTACCTACAGAAGCTCTCATGTGGCTGAGTGCAATCAAATCATCCTTGCAGAAATGTTCTGACATCTAGTGTACAGCTTTTTTTAGTGTACCAGATGAGTAGAGGCTGTAACTACAGCAAAGAGGGACAAACTTTCTATTAGTAGCCTTCCAGTGGATCAGGATTAGGGTCGATCCAGGCATATTTTAATGGGTCGGGTATTGGCTATTTTAACCTCGATCCAGTTCCGAGTCCTTGCTCAAGGGCCCATCAGTGGCAGCTTGCAGAGCCTGGGTATTAAACCCACTACCCTGGCATCAATAGCCCAGTGCTATAGCCACTGAACTAGCATTGCTAGAACCAATTACTCAATGTAATTTGTACGTAATTATGTAGAAGATCAGATCAGCATCAGCCGAGACTCTGATTGGGAGTCAATAACCTGATTGGGACATCCCTACTAATTAATGTTAATTATTAAAAAATAATGTTGTTATTTAAACAGAGAAACCGCAGAACATCAGCTGAGAGAACCAGAAAACAAGCCAAGGCACCAGTTTGGCAATGTTTTGGCTTCCAACCAATTAAACGTGAAGAACCACAGTTTGTTGAAGTGGAACCCCACACAGTTATCAGGAATCCCACCATACGTCTGCTTGTGGAAACATTCAGGGCGGGGTTTGGTGTGCAATTGTGTTTTTAGAAAAACCCGATTCTAGAGAAACGTAATGACTCTGATTTCTTTGCAGTGGTGGTGAACGGAACTAGGCGTTTGTTGCCATGACTACAGCACAAATATACCCATTTCATTTCCTATCCAAACCCACCAGTGCAGCTACACGAGTCTTCTGAGTTTTATGTGGAATGATGATGATGATGATGAAGATTATGATGATGGTAAAATAGTGAATAGAGAATTTCCACTAATCCAGTTTTCTTTAGGAACTACTTTCTGTAGCTGCACTACACCCTGCAGCATGTATCCCTCCACCATTTTAATGACCTGATTTTAAAAGCAGGTTCTAGAGCTGAGCTCTTCTCAGAACTCTGGTAGAACAGTGTCTCAGGCATCAGGCAGCGTCTTCATCACCATTAGGTGAAGAACTTTCTGTGAGGAGCTTTTATTAGAGCTTCAGACGTCTGCTTCCCTTCACCTCCACTGTAGAACCACATCTATGACTGGGGGAGCTTATCTAGAACCGAGGGTTTCACATCCACCAAACCCACTAAACCCCCCAACTTAACTGAATGAAGATCCTAATGATGTTTTTTATCGCCATCATTCTGCAGATGGTCTGATGGTCTTGCTTCCACCATCAAACCCGAACACGACGACACAGGAGCACGGGGACAGAGGCCGAGCTGGACAGTGAGGGACGAGGTCTGGAGCATGTGAGAGGATTTTGAGGAACAGAGCAGGTTGGGAAATGACAAGCTAAGACCTCAGAAACTCAGCAGACACATCATGGGATCTCACAAGCTCGTGAACTGTTTCCACTGCCTGTCCATAGTTTGAGAAGACCCAGCTTATATACATGAAGGTCCTACTCCTGTCTCCAAAACAGCTTATGCCCATCAAGGCATGGGTATGGGTACTCCACAAGACCTCTGAAGGCATCCTGAGGTATCTGGAGTTCCGTCAGACGTCAGCCGCTGATCCCTTAAGTTCTGTAAGGTGTGAGGTGGGCGGGGCCTTCATGAGCATCAATGAGCCTTAGGTGCCCATGACCCTGTTGCCAGTTTACCTGTTGTTCTTCCTTGGAGCAGATACTTTTGGTAGGTACTGAACACTGCATACCAGGAGGAAACACCCAACTAGACCTGTCTGACTCAGTCATTATCTAGAACCTCACAGTCTGGTTCTTGTCAAAGTGTCTCAGATTCTTACGCTTGTCCATTTTTCCTTCTTCATCACCTTCATCACCTTCAAGACCTGAACGTTCTTCACTCGCTGCCTGATATGTAGGTCCAGCCCTCGACAGACAGGAGCCACTGGAACCAGATCATTAGTGCCACTGACATGTTAATGTTGTGGCTGATTAGTGTATGTAAATGATATCTGTTCTGATTGGCTGACTAACTTAAAAAGTAGTCCGGGCTGAAACACTCCTTATATCTTCAGGGTGAAAGGGGTGGAGCTGGAAAGATGCACCGATCGATCGGCCAGTGCGAGGAATCGGCCGGTTATTAGCCTCATATAACCGATTCTGTGCCGGTCACACTTGCACTTGTGCACCAGACGAGGGCGCCAGTGAAATGACCGAAATGGCTCCTTCAAAGACCTGTCTGACTGTCACTGCACCGTCACTGTTAGTTCCAACTAGTAGCATCATCAAATCTCCTGCCTGCACCATCTAACATCTGCCAGCTCGTCGGCCTTCAACTTCAAAAAGTGGTAATTGGGCTTCAGCACAGCCAACAGGAGGACAGGTAACATGTCTGGAAGTTCCTCCAGGGTGGACCGAAGGCTAGTTTGTCTTGACCGAAAAATATGCGTAATTAGCATAAAAGCTACCTGGTAAAGTTAGCAGGACATTGACAGATACCAAACAACTGTATCCCTCATAATGTCAAAGAGAAATTTAACCATCTCTTAATGTTTACTGAAGGCATATCAGCATAAGAACATCGTAAGAACCGCGTAAAGGCTACCTGGTAAAGTGAGCATTCAAGCTAACTTGAGCCAAAAGATTAAAAAAGTCAGAATAAAATCTAAAGAAAAAGGTTAGTGTAAAAGCTAAGTCTAAAAGCTAATTGAGGAGCCAGAAAACTTGCATAAAAACTAGCTGGGAAAGTTAGCAGGACTAAATAAGAATTGTATACTTCAAAATGTCAAAGAGAAATTCAACAATCTCAATAATTACTGTAGGAAGTGATAAATTAGCATAAAAACAGCATAGAAATAGCATAAAGACTACCTGGTGAGGTGAGCATTAAAGCTAAATGTTAACTTATAAATAGTATAAACGTATACGTATAAATAGCATTAAAAGTAGCATAAAAGTAACTAAAAATGTAACAAGGTTAGCAGAACTTTTTCTAGATATTAAATAAGATTTGTATCCCTCATAATGTTTAAAGAGAATTTCACACCTCTTTATATTGACTGTAGGCATATTAGCATAAGAACTGTGCAAAGGCTACCTGGTCAAGGGAGCATTCAAGCTAGCTGTTTATTTTGAGAAGTCAAAAGTTAGCATGAAAGCTAAAAGCTGAAAGACATTTGCAGATATTAAATTTATATTTTATCCTTCTGAAAACGTAAAAGAGAAATTCAAACATCTCAACATTTAGTGTAGGAAGTGATAAATCAGCATAAAAACAGCAGAGAAATAGTGCAGAAAAGCCAAAAAGTTAGCATAAAAGCTAACTATTTACTTTGTGGAACAAAAAAATAGCAGAAAAGCCACCTGGTAAAGCCAACATAACAGCTAACTGTTTACATTAAAGCTAATTCATGCTATGTTAACTTGCTACAAAATACAAAATAGCATGAAAGCCACCTGGTAAAATCAGCATTAAAGCTAAATGTTTACTTTGAGATGCCAAAAAGTTGTCATTAACGCCATGAAACAAAGAAATTGCTACATTTTATTATTGCTAAAAAAAACTAATAAAGAAATTTGCATAAAACTTCATTATCTGAACAAAGAGAGAAATCAAGTTCAAAAAGTACAAGAAAAGTCCTGATTCTAAATCTGACCATGTTCATGTGTGTGTGGTTCCGATGCAGCATGATGACATACGATACGCCGAGCTATTTTCACTCGCAAATTATTTAGCTGCATTTAACGGAAGTTCATGATGGCTATAAATACATCAGTCAGGCTTAGACAGGAAGCATGGCCTTATAAAGAGAGCCGCTTCACCACAGCCGAAGCAGAAGAGAAGAAGAGAATGAAAGTAAAGGAAATGGAGCAGCGCCGGATTCTGCAGCGCTCGGTTCAGACAGCGCTCGGTTCAGACAGCGCTCGGCGAGCTGTGAATGGGTAATGTCAGGACCCCCGAGCAAGAGCTCATCTCTTTACTGTCAGTGCTGTGCTCTGAATCAGCCACGAGAAACCAAACGGCTAACCTACAACATTAGCTAGCATAAAAGCCACGTTTTTAAAAAGTAGCATTAAGCCACCTGGTAAAGTCGACATAACAGCTATCTGTTTACATTAAGAAGCATAAAAATCAACATTAAAGCTTACGGTTTATTTTTTTAAAGCAAAAACAGCATTAAAGCCACATGTTTTGAAAAAAATTGCAAAATAGCTAAAGGTTTAGCTACTTTTATAAGCCAAAGAAATAGCATCCAAGCTATACCTGGTAAAGTCAGCAAAAAAGCGAACTGTTTCTGTTAGGAAGCCGAAAAAGTTAGCATAAATGCTATCTGTTTACTTTAAAAAAAAAAGCAAAGAACTAGCGAACAAGCTATACCTACAAAATTAGCATAAAAGCTACATGTTTTTAAAAAGTAGCATTAAGTCACCTGGTAAAGTCGACACAACAGCTAGCTATCTGTTTACATTAAGGAGAATAAAAATCAACATTAAAGCTTACGGTTTATTTTTTAAGCCAAAAATAGCATTAAAGCCACATGTTTTTAAAAAAATGGCATAAAAGCTAAACTTTTAGAAGCCAAAGAAATAGCATTCAAGCTATACCTGGTAAAGTCGTCTCAAATGCTAACTATAGCATAGCTATAAGCATATAGCTATATAGCAAATTTTATATAGCAAAACTGTTTACTTAGTAAAGGAAAGTCTAAAGTCAACATAACAGCTAACTGTTTACATTAAGGAGCATAGAAATTAGCATAACAGCTAACTGTTTACATTAAGGAGCATAGAAATTAGCAAAACAGCTAACTGTTTACATTAAGGAGCATAGAAATTAGCAAAACAGCTAACTGTTTACATTAAGGAGCATAGAAATTAGCATAACAGCTAACTGTTTACATTAAGCAGCATAGAAATTAGCAAAACAGCTAACTGTTTACATTAAGGAGCATAGAAATTAGCATAACAGCTAACTGTTTACATTAAGGAGCATAGAAATTAGCATAACAGCTAACTGTTTATATTGAGGAGCAAAAACATTAGCATAACAGCTACCTACTTTGTAGTTCTGCAAAAAAATTGCATAAACCCCACATGGTAATATATATATATATATATAAACATACATACATATATATATATATATATATCTCCAGCAACTTTACAGGAGAAACAAAAAACCTTAGCTGTTTAATGGAATCTAATAATATTCCAAGTCATTTTGGAGCATTTTTGTTGGTATATACTTTCATATATATATATATATATATATAGATATATATTCATATATAAAGGACAACTGCCAGTTTCACATAAAAATGGAGATGCATGGTTTTTGCATTCACATTCAGGCCCTAATAAATCATCTCCTCTTCCATGTGGCACACACTGATGTGGGCTGATGTTCACAATCTGCACTTTAAACACAGGTTCCCCACCTGTTTCCATCAAACCACACATCAGAAATCACAGCAAGCTTTAGTCACTGCCTGGTCAACACTGTGACCGCTAAGGGTTAAATGCAGAGGGAGTCAGGGCTCAGCTGGAGAGAGAAGAGCTCTATCAGGTCCATCTGTTGCAGCCTGGCCAAGACCCTCATCAAACCTTTACTGCAGGGGTCTCTGTGAGACATCAGGAGAGCAGGGACATCTTTTACAGATCTCAGAGGGCTGAAGATAGGCTCTGAACTGGCCTTACAGATGACAGCTCTATAGGCTGTACTAGTGGCCTACCTTAAAGCGACAGTACACTGAAGTACCTTCTAAACAGTGTGTGTAGAGTCCCAGAGTCCCAGAATTCACTCCTATATTATCTGAATCTCCTCTTGGTGGCGTAATAGAGTCCCGTTTAGAAGCAGATCAGCTTCAACTCACAGTGAGAGCTAGCCATGCTAAAGTACAGCTTCCAAACATGGTGGAGGTAGTTTCATACACTGCTACTGTAACTAAGACCCTCAAAGTAAACAATGTGAAAGTTCCTCCCCTATATACATTGAAGGAAGCTGATGTTTTGGATCCAGGTAGGTCAGGAGTGTACTGTAGATGTGATGGTGGGTCAGGAGCGTACTGTAGATGTGATGGTGGGTCAGGAGCGTACTGTAGATGTGATGGTGGGTCAGGAGTGTACTGTAGATGTGATGCTGGGTCAGGAGTGTACTGTAGATGTGATGGGGGTCAGGAGTGTACTGTAGATGTGATGGTGGGTCAGTCAGGAGCGTACTGTAGATGTGATGGTGGGTCAGTCAGGAGTTTACTGTAGATGTGATTGTGGTTTAGGAGTGTACTGTAGATGTGATGGTGGTTTAGGAGTGTACTGTAGATGTG
Source organism: Salminus brasiliensis (assembly GCF_030463535.1). Lineage (NCBI taxonomy): Eukaryota > Metazoa > Chordata > Actinopteri > Characiformes > Bryconidae > Salminus > Salminus brasiliensis. Next base: position 2,644,944 of record NC_132882.1, on the reverse strand, counting down.
ATGGTGGGTCAGTCAGGAGTGTACTGTAGATGTGATTGTGGGTCCGGAGTGTACTGTAGATGTGATGGTGGGTCAGTCAGGAGTGTACTGTAGATGTGATGGTGGTTTAGGAGTGTACTGTAGATGTGATGGTGGGTCAGTCAGGAGTGTACTGTAGATGTGATGGTGGGTCAGGAGTGTACTGTAGATGTGATTGTGGGTCCGGAGTGTACTGTAGATGTGATGGTGGGTCAGTCAGGAGTGTACTGTAGATGTGATGGTGGTCAGGAGTGTACTGTAGATGTGATGGTGGGTCAGTCAGGAGTGTACTGTAGATGTGATGGTGGGTCAGGAGTGTACTGTAGATGTGATGGTGGGTCAGCTGGAGTGTACTGTAGATGTGATGGGGGGTCAGGAGTGTACTGTAGATGTGATGGTGGGTCAGGAGTGTACTGTAGATGTGATGGTGGGTCAGCTGGAGTGTACTGTAGATGTGATGGTGGGTCAGTCAGGAGCGTACTGTAGATGTGATGGGGGTCAGGAGTGTACTGTAGATGTGATGGTGGGTCAGGAGAGTACTGTAGATGTGATGTGGTCAGGAGTGTACTGTAGATGTGATGGTGGGTCAGGAGAGTACTGTAGATGTGATGTGGTCAGGAGTGTACTGTAGATGTGATGGTGGGTCAGTGAGGAGCGTACTGTAGATGTGATGGTGGGTCAGTCAGAGTGTACTGTAGATGTGATGGGGGTCAGGAGTGTACTGTAGATGTCATGGTGGGTCAGGAGCGTACTGTAGATGTGATGGTGGGTCAGGAGTGTACTGTAGATGTGATGGTGGGTCAGAAGCATGCTGTAGATGTGATGGTAAAATCTAGTTGAGTTTGATGGGGCTGATGTTTGCTGTCCTACTTTGTGGTGTAAAATAAATGGACAGTGTTTGACACAGCAGCCCCTTTTCAATGGTCATAAGTATTTGGACGCAGATATTTTGCTTGATGTGTTTAGGTGGGAAAGATGTTCTGCATCAACAGTATAGAACTGTACTGAATTAATAGAGTTTGTATGGATTTATCAGGCTATTTACAGACTGTAACAGTGCCCTCATTGGTCTGGTACGAGTTGCAGCGTTAGCACTCGCTCTGCTTCCAGCTGAACTCTTCATAAACAGTCAAAGCTATAACACTAGCAGTGTGGAGGTGTTCAGTAATTTCTAATAGACTCTACAGTACACACTGACACATAGCTGAACTGTATATTCACACTCACTCATACATTTCATTCTAATTCTAACTAAATTTGAATTAAATAGTAATACATTAGCCATCGTCTCAAAGCAGCTGTACAGAACCGGGTCAGAGCCCAGAGTAAGCACCCCCCCGAGGGCAACAATGACAAAGATAAACGACCCCAGAGCAAGAGGAAGAACCACTCAGATGAACCAACACACACATGCATACACACTCCCCTTCCCTCCCCTCCTCCTGTGTGTGCCTGTGTGTTGAGGAAGCAGGAGTTGACCCCTGAGGCAGACTGTAGGGAAGGAAAGAGGAAGTACACAACACCCAAAACTCTAGGGGTGGGGGGTGGTCATGTGATCTATGGATATGGAAAGAGAAGGAGAGAGAGTGAGAGATAGAGTGTGTTCAATTCAAATGCTTTTTCTTTATAAGTATCATTATTTATTAATGTACATATATACAGTAAATTGACAAAAGTATTGGGACACCTGCTCATTCACTGTTTCTTCCAAAATCAAGGGTACTAAAAAGAGCTGATCCTGCTTTTGTTGGAGTAAATGTCTCTATTGTCCAAAGAAAAAGACTTTCTGCTAGATTTTGAAAGAACATTGCTGTGAGGATTTGATTGCATTAAGCGTCAAGAGCGTTAGTGAGGTCAAGATGCTGGATGATGATCACCACCCCACCTCATCCCCAACTACCCATCTCATCCCAGTACTGGATGGAGCTCCACCACCATCTTTCCAGAGAACACAGTTCTTCAGCTGCTCCACAGCTCCTCAATGCTGGGGGGCTTTATACCCCTCTAGCCCACGCCTGGTATTAGGCAGCAGTCGATAGGTTCATCAATGTTTATGTGCTCATCCAGAGAGTCCTATTCTACTGGCAATGCTTCTATACAGGGACTAGACATGCTGTGTGTTCTGCATCTCAGAACACACAGTGCAGCGCCCCCTGTTGTGTATGATGAGGAGTAGCAGCAGACCTTCACCACTGCTGTAGAACCTGCTGTTTCTGTCCTCAAATTCACAGGCCAGCAGGAAGTCCAAACATCATAAGAGAGCAGCAGGAAACCTTCAGTCCGCCCTCAAGAGGGAACACAGAGAGTTCACTTCATCAAAGTGTCTCCCTTCACAACCCCCTACCAGACTTCAGAGCTGTGAGAGTGAGGCCCGGGTTTATGTGTGATCTGGGGGTGGTTCTCTGTCGCTGCTTGTGCACCAAAGCTCACACCACATGGTGACACTTTCACTGCCAAACACGCCACTAACAGCAGAGGTAATGGAAGAGGCCTGGTCTTCCACGACCAGCTCTCAGACCAGAACAGCACAAGCTGGAACGGAGATGCTGAGTAGAACTAAAGACGTTAAACCAACCAATACATTCCAGATAATATGAACAATGTCCAATACCAGCCTTATCCACTCAAATACCATCATTATCCACTCAAACACCATCATTATCTACTCAAACACCATCCTTTTCCACTCAAATACCATCATTATCCACTCAAATACCATCATTATCCACTCAAATACCATCATTATTCACTCAAACACCATCCTTATCCACTCAAACATCATTATCCACTCAAATACCATCATTATTCACTCAAATACCATCATTATCCACTCAAACATCATTATCCACTCAAATATCATCATTATTCACTCAAACACC
>NC_132882.1:2609547-2637047 GCF_030463535.1 Salminus brasiliensis | reverse complement strand
GCCCAAGAAAGAAAAAAAATGTTTTTATTTATTTATTTATTTATTTATTTTTCTCTTGAGAACAATTAGGGAATTAGGAAAACGATTAGTATTCTTACAAAATATGTTTTTATATATTTTTTAATGTTACAATTACCTCATACAGTTCAGAACTGCCCTCTAAATCGAGTCAAAATAGTTTGATTACTGTAATTATTGTTTACTTTACTGAGGTTATTAGCATTGAACGCCGCCTCTGCTCCACTCGATTGTCCTCGTCACCTGTTTTCCAACATCACACCACAGTTCTCATATTTTCTGAGTAGGATTTGTTTCTTTGACTGTTTCCTCCATCGTCACATTTAACTCTTGTTTAGTAAACGTTTTTTCCTCGACGCAGAATTAACTGAATAACAGATTATAATATATATTACATTTATATTTTTTATATTTAATTATTTAAATTATATTAAATTCCATATGTTTAATTATATTCACCTTTAAAATGTCATCTGTGTTGTTTATGATAAGCTATGAAATGCAGCATTTTTTACAAAATGAGTATTTGGGAACTTCTTAAGTGTTCTTTTAAGAGGATTCTTATTAACATCTTAACAAACTTGGTGTTTACAGGATTGTTTGTAAAATTGCTCTAAGGAAACTATAAATAATAATTATATTATTAATATTTAAGGACATATTTACAATATTTATTGCAAACATTTATACCACGCCACCCCAGCTCAACCAATCAGGAAGCTAGGTCTGGTTTGACACATCCGATGAGCACTACGTATGCTGGAATAAGCATCACAGAGATGCTAGGTAGCTGCCATGCTGTTGCTAAAGGGGCACTAAGTGCTATTCCAGGTGATTACGAAGATGCTACTATATGGGATGCCGTGCTTCCCCAGGTGCTTCCCCAGACGTTTTTTGATAGTTGGGAGGGTGCTGCTAAAGCCAGATCTGATTGTTGCGTTTCCTGTGCTATTTAAGGTGGTCGGTGTGAGCTACCACACCATGTGAGAGACTGGGGTTCGATTCCCGGGCTGGGTGGCTATCCTGCGCTACATCACCTTGGCAAGACTCCTAACACTGCCATGTACCAACGCTGTAACACGAGTAACCTTGTAAGAGTGTCAGCTAAATGCCATAAATGTAAATGTCAAGGTGGTTGCTATGGTGTCACAGCTAGTGTACCTGCATCAAAAGAGACATGAAAGGGTCCAGATCAGAAGAATAAAAGAAAATGACGCTACGTGGAAACACAAAGCGTAGAAGGCATCTACCGTTACCGTATTTTTACCACCTCGCCCCCGGCCCTTCAACAGCCAATCGGGAAGCTAGGACTAAGGTTAAAAAAGGTCAAGAGACATGAAAAAAGACTGTTAGCTTGATCATTTGTATGAAACGTTTATTAAACCAAATCAATCCGAGTGTTCACTGTGCTTTTCTGCAGCTCTGCTTCAGCCGAGAGCTTTAGTCTGTCTCTTCCACTTTGTTTAATTCAGGCTCAGCGCTGGTTTACACAGACAGGACGCTGCAGGAACGCTTGTAGAGCCTTTGTCCCGGGATCAAAGCAGCCATGGAGCTGTTCCACACACACACACACACACACACACACACACACACACACAAACACACACACACACAGGGCAAACGAACAGCACAGATGTTTTTTCCAGCCGGCCGCTGATCGCAGCGCTGTGTGAGCCTCTCCGAGCTGCTCTTCAGCTGCCACGTCCGGCAACACTTGGGCGAGTGACACAATCACAGAGAGAGAGAGAGAGAGAGAGAGAGAGAGAGAGAGGGAGCTGCAATAGAGGGAGTGGACACGTGTGTTGTGTGTTTCTGAGTGTCAGGACGACTCTGCGGGACGTTCTGGGTCCTCTGAGAGAGGGACGTGAACCCGTCACAGCAACAGAACACTGTGTGATCACGAGTCTTGGTGAACATCATCACAGCTGTGGTTTGGGGCGAAGCACATCCACCCAGCTGTAATTTCACTCGCTGGAACAGCCCTCCTCCTACAGACTTCACCAGAAAGCACAGCAAAGGTGCTGTTAGGTGGCTGCTGTGGAGTTGGTAGGCAGTAGTTGTTGCTAAGCAGTTGCTATGGCACCCTACATGATTACTAGAGGGTTTTGATGGACAGTTGCTATGCTGTTGCCAAGCAGTTGTAATGATATTCAAGTCAAGTCAGGAGGCTTTTATTGTCATTCTGTCGGAGTACGAGGACACAGTGGAGTGGAATTACGCTCCTCCTTGGGGGGCCGAAGCAGTGATGGCTCGGATGCTTTGGTACCTTCTGCCAGACGAGTAGGGTCTATGTGAGGGGTGGGTGGGGTCGTCCACAATGCTGGTGGTGTAAGGGTCTTGCGGTCAGAGACGTTGCGATTCTCAGATCAGACAACAGACAGTGATGCAGCTGCTCAGGACGACAGTCCCTCTATAGTCACTCTATAGGGGGGGTCTGAGGCTCTGCTGGGCTCTCTTGGCTGGTGTTGAGGGACCAGGTGAGGTTCTCTTCCATGTAAACACTGAGCAACTTGGTGATCCTGTTGAACAGTAAGGGGTCGGGTGATTCCAGTCCGTTATCAGCTGCACTCGTCCAGCCAACTCCAGCGCCCAGGGAGAGAGCATAGAGAGTGAAGGCCCAACAGTGGCAGGGGCAGCTGGCCGAGCCCAGGTATTGAACCCGCAACCCTGTCATCAATAGCTCAGAGCTCTAACCGCTGACCCACCACTGACGCCCAGACAGTCCTCACTGTCATCAGCGAACCTGATGATATGGTTTGAGCTGCAAAGTCACGAGTCAGCAGAGTGAACAGCAGTGGACTGAGCACACACCCCTGAAGGTCACCGACACGGCGATGCTGCTGCCAGTCCTGACTGACTGAGTGCTCTCAGTCAGGAAATCCAGAACCCAGTTGCAGAGGGACGTGTTCAGGCCCAGCTTCGAACTAAACATAGAAGTCGCTCAGCACGTCTGGAAGGGAGGCATCGCTATCCCAAGCAGGTGGAGGTGGCTTATCGTTGGCGACGGCCTGGACGTCCTGCCGCATGCGCTGTGTGTCTGCAGTGTCCAGAAAATGTTCATGGGTTTTCTTTGCGGACTCGTGCCTGTTTTGCAGCTGTTTGGGTTCTGCTGGATGTTCTTCTGGATGTTCCATCTCCCGAACTTTCATTATTTAACCAGGCCAAGATAAATAGCTTTCCATTCAAGACCAAATGTATTGTTTCTGAGTTTCGGGACGTTTCTGCGGGACGTTCTTGGTCCTCTGAGTGAGAGACGTGAATCCGTCTAGATGAGAACCGTCAGTGTTTTTTTTTTTTTTGTTACATAGAGGTTGTTACAGGTAGACACTCTCACTGACCACTGACTTTATGTTTATTTGGGTTTATTCTAATGTTATATAGAGTTAATTACAGGTAGACACTCTCACTGACCACTGACTTTATATTTATTTGGGTTTATTCTAATGTTATATAGAGTTAATTACAGGTAGACACTCTCACTGACCACTGACTTTATGTTTATTTGGGTTTATTCTAATGTTATATAGAGTTAACTACAGGTAGACGCTCTCACTGACCACTGACTTTATGTTTATTTTGGTTTGTTTTAATATTATATAGAGTTAATTACAGGTAGACACTCTCACTGACCACTGACTTTATGTTTATTAGGGTTTATTCTAATATTATATAGAGTTTATTACAGGTAGACACTCTCACTGACCACTGACTTTATGTTTATTAGGGTTTATTCTAATGTTATATAGAGTTCATTACAGGTAGACACTCTCACTGACCACTGACTTTATGTTTATTAGGGTTTATTCTAATGTTATATAGAGTTCATTACAGGTAGACACTCACTGACCACTGACTTTATGTTTATTAGGGTTTATTCTAATGTTATATAGAGTTAATTACAGGTAGACACACTCACTGACCACTGACTTTATGTTTATTTGGGTTTATTCTAATGTTATATAGAAGTTAATTACAGGTAGACACTCTCACTGACCACTGACTTTATGTTTATTTGGGTTTATTCTAATGTTATATAGAGTTAATTACAGGTAGACACTCTCACTGACCGCTGACTTTATGTTTATTTGGGTTTATTCTAATGTTATAAACCTAGTAGATGAGAACCGTCAGTAACAGAACACTGTGTGTTTCCCAGTCTTGGTGAACATACATATAAGATAAATAGGTTTCCATTCAAGACCAAATTTAAGGCTAATCTTATAAAACCTAATAAAAAAGTGAGTTTTCTCCCATTTTATATAATTTTTTATATGATTTATTTAATTATTAATTTAGTAGCATCACTTTTGCAATGTTTTCTTATGTCTCGACTTCTTATGTGCAGCGTTCCCATTCATACCTCCAGCAGTGGAGTGTCTCCTCCTTCTATAACATCTCTGTTCTCAGTTCTGCTTCTGTTAAGGTACCCCAGCATCCAGCTCTCTGCTAAGGCAGACCCCAGCGTCAGACCCCAGCTATGGTAGAGCGCTCATGAGGATCACAGTTCCTCGCTCTACCGTTACACACTGCGAGCAGATGTTTAATTCAGCAGCAGAGTCTATTTTTAAAGACAATCCGAGGACAACGCCAGAACAGCGCTGAAGATCCCGGAGGATGAGTGGCAGTTCCACTGATCTGCGGCTTTTGTCTCCCTCCATGGAGCTGTGTGTTCTCGTGAAGCCCCCTGACTCCTCCGTAATTCTATTAGACGTTAAAAATGAATCATTTCTCTCTTTGCGTATTTTTCTTTACGCAACGACGAGAGGAAGCGTTATTCAACCACAGGAAGGAGAACAGAAACAATCACAAAGGCGTTCAGCTGGAGAACCAGCGCTCACGTTTAGGTCATTTTCGTACCTGCCTTGTTTGCTCTGGACCAATCAAACTTCTCCTTTAGCTTTAGTAGGAAACACTCCACCCGTTCCCAGCCTGCTTTCAGGTGAGTGCTGCTTCAGTTCACTGCTGCTGGGACCGTATTTTATCCTGGTCCACATCAAACGAGGGGCCAAAACATCAGCCCTTCTTTTAGCAGCACATCAACAGTGTAAAGTCTGCGACTACTACTAGAACCAGTATAAATAACCAGCTGGTCTTCTCTGTAGAGAGGCGAGACTGTGAGGACTATAGTGGCCCAGAGGCTAAAATTCACTGAAGTACAATAAACACTCCACTGTAGTGCAGACCACAGCATCTGCCACTCAGATATTAAAGATAAGTCAAGACTGCTGCTATTGACTTTCTGTTTATATGGGTTTATTCTAATGTTACATAGAGTTAATTACAGGTAGACACTCACTGACCACTGATTTTATGTTTATTTGGGTTTAGTCTAATGTTATATAAAGTTAATTACAGGTAGACACTCTCACTGACCACTGACTTTATGTTTATTTGGGTTTATTCTAATGTTATATAGAGTTAATTACAGGTAGACACTGTCACTGACCACTGACTTTATGTTTATTTGGGTTTATTCTAATGTTATATAGAGTTCATTACAGGAAGACACTCTCACTGACCGCTGACTTTGTTTATTTAGGTTTATTCTAATGTTATATAGAGTTAATTACAGGTAGACACTCTCACAGACCACTGACTTTATGTTTATTACAGTTATATATAGAATAGTTATATATACAATTTTACAGGTAGATATTCTCATAGTAGATACTTGTATCCTTGCAACCATTTACTCGTAGTCTTTCTCTGACTAAATAAAACAGTACTAAGCTCTTACTAATCCAAACTGTCCTCTGAATGAGCTTCCACTCACGCTTACACTCGCACGAAGAAACACAGCGCATCCAACAAGAACCGAAGCCTCCTCCCTCTCACAGCAAGCTCTGCTGACGGATTCCACACACTGCTCTATTTTTACTGTTTGCGGTGTGAACACACACCACCCAAACTCCTCTGGCAGGCAGATTTACACCAGTAAACACAGATACAGCCAGTGCGTTTCCATTCCACCAGCAGAATGGATACTGGTTTGGCTGTGGAAAGGGGCTCAACGTGAATACTGATCATGCCAACGTGTAAAAAACCTTTAAAATATCCACTGCTAAAGTGACCATCAACCTCTATGGCCCAGAGACAATTCAGCAGGTCCACCACAAGACAAGAGCCCGTCATTAACACCACAAATGACATGGCCAGGATACAAGCTGGTCACAAGTGCAGGAATGAGTCAAGAGACAGTTCCGCTTTGTGTTTTATGGACCAGCGAGATAAGGATGACCCTCTGAACAAATGACAGGAAGGCTGCAGCGTGCACAATGGAACAGACAGCAGATGATGGAACAGACAGCAGTTACATCATTAGCGTGGAAGAAGCTGGAGGCCTGCTCAACTACTTCACTGCTCGTTACTTATAGCGCAGCTAAACCCGGCGTCACCACAACCGTTTCTGAGATATCCCACCCTCCTACTCACAACAGCAGGAGGCCAGACTCATCATTATCTTCAACCTGGCGTCAGTACAGCTCCTCCGGCCCTACACCTCACACAGCCAACGGAGATGCAGCAGAATGAGCCAAGATGTGAAAGGTCACCCGCGCTGAATGCAGGGTCCAGCTGGAATAGCCGAAAGGCTTCGATCAGAGGGGCTTCTAACAGGCCTGGGGTCACACAGCTGCCAAAGATCAATGGTCCTTATGCTAACAAACACACACTTTCAGATCCATACAGTGTGTACAGTGTGTTCAGTATATGTACAGTGTGTATAGTATGTATAGTGTATGTACAGTGTGTATAGTGTATGTACAGTGTGTATAGTATGTATAGTGTATGTACAGTGTGTATAGTGTATGTACAGTGTGTATAGTATGTATAGTGTATGTACAGTGTGTATAGTGTATGTACAGTGTGTGTACAGTGTGTATAATGTGTATACAGTGTGTATAGTGTATGTACAGTGTATGTACAGTGTGTATAGTGTGTATACAGTGTGTATAGTGTGTTTAGTATATGTACAGTGTGTATAGTGTATGTACAGTGTGTATAGTGTATGGACAGTGTGTATAGTGTGTGTACAGTGTGTATAGTGTGTATACAGTGTGTATAGTGTGTTTAGTATATGTACAGTGTGTATAGTGTATGGACAGTGTGTATAGTGTGTATATAGTGTGTATAGTGTATGGACAGTGTGTATAGTGTGTATACAGTGTGTATAGTGTGTTTAGTATATGTACAGTGTGTATAGTGTATGTACAGTGTGTATAGTGTATGGACAGTGTGTATAGTGTATGTACAGTGTGTATAGTGTGTATACAGTGTGTATAGTGTGTTTAGTATATGTACAGTGTGTATAGTGTATGGACAGTGTGTATAGTGTGTATACAGTGTGTAAAGTGTATGTACAGTGTGTATAGTGTGTATACAGTGCGTATAGTGTGTTTAGTATATGTACAGTGTGTATAGTGTATGGACAGTGTGTATAGTGTGTATACAGGGTGTATAGTGTGTTTAGTATATGTACAGTGTGTATAGTGTATGGACAGTGTGTATAGTGTGTATACAGTGTGTAAAGTGTATGTACAGTGTGTATAGTGTGTATACAGTGTGTACAGTGTGTATAGTATGTATAGCAGCTCCTTCAGCGACAGGCTGCTTCACCCCAAGTGTGTGAAGGAGGGGTATCGCAGGTCCTTCCTTCCTGCTGCCGTCAGACTCCACAACCAGCACTGCTCCCAGCGGACCACATACACACACACTTAAACTACACACACTTACAGGAAATAGAGCTACTTTTCCACCCACCACACACATGTGCACTTAAGGGTCAATGTGTCTTGCTTTGCCTTTACTGCTGTGACACTGTGAATTTCCCCGCTGGGGGACTAATAAAGGACTATCTTATCTTATCCAATTTAGTTTTGTGATTTCACATAGACTTTATGAGCTGACTTTCAGCTCAGGGTAAGTGGAAGTAAGTGGAAATTTCCATTAGTCAAATGATCTTGACACTGTATCATGTCTGTACGTACAACTAGATACATCCCACATATTACTAGACTACTTGAAATTAGATGAATATGTGTGATAACAGATTTTTGAGTTCGAACAGTTGAGTCAATTATACTACTGTCTGCATGAGGTCGTTCCCCCCAGGCTACCTTCTCACAGTTATTCAGATATATTCTTCATAAAGGTTGACTGCTTTGTCTCAGTGTTGTAAAAGGCTGTAAAAAACAAGTGAACAAAACTCATGTTAAGAAACCATCTGTATTTAAAACTTTACTTTAGCACTGATTACTTTAAACAACTATACTGTATATAGTGTGTGTGTGTAGTGTATGTATAGTGTGTGTATAGTGTGTATAGTGTATGTACAGTGTGTATAGTGTGTGTACAGTGTGTGTACAGTGTGTATAGTGTATGTACAGTGTGTATATAGTGTGTTTTTAGTGTATGTATAGTGTGTTTAGTATATGTACAGTGTGTATAGTGTAGGTAGTGTGTATATAGTGTGTTTTTAGTGTATGTACAGTGTGTATAGTGTATGTACAGTGTGTATAGTGTGTATAGTGTGTTTAGTATATGTACAGAGTGTACAGTGTGTATAGTGTGTGTACAGTGTGTATCGTGTGTAAAGTGTGTATCGTGTGTAAAGTGTGTATCGTGTGTATAGTGTGTGTATAGTGTGTATAGTGTGTATACAGTGTGTATAGTGTGTTTAGTATATGTACAGAGTGTACAGTGTGTATAGTGTGTGTACAGTGTGTATCGTGTGTAAAGTGTGTGTATAGTGTGTGTACAGTGTGTATAGTGTGTTTAGTATATGTACAGAGTGTACAGTGTGTATAGTGTGTGTACAGTGTGTATCGTGTGTAAAGTGTGTGTATAGTGTGTGTACAGTGTGTATCGTGTGTAAAGTGTGTATCGTGTGTATAGTGTGTGTATAGTGTGTGTATAGTGTGTATCGTGTGTAAAGTGTGTATCGTGTGTATAGTGTGTGTATAGTGTGTATCGTGTGTATAGTGTGTGTATAGTGTGTGTATAGTGTGTATCGTGTGTGGTATTATAGGTAGTTCCATCTTTATAACACATAAGTGTTGTATTATTACACATAGATACTTAATATAATACTTATATAATACAAATGAGCAATTTACACTTTGTGAGAGCAGACTGACTGTAAGTGCTGGTGTTAATAATAAAACCTACAGATACGAGGTTTCTGCAGCACAGTGCCAAAATGCAACCACAGCATTGGGGAACTACGTCAGATCAAACAGCAGAACTAGCCACGTTAAACCTTAATGATGGAACACCAACACACACTTTCCCACCTCACAGCTTCAGTCTATCCCACCCTAAACACTCAGCCCAGCCCCATCAAAGCCAGACAGGAGCCACACACCCCACCTCCTCAACGGGACGTCCCGAAACCCTGCCGCTCTGCACTGATCCTTAATTAAAGCCACAGTGCTGTGTGCTGCCCAAGCAGCAGGGTGGGGATGAGCGTCAGACTCGACAGCACAGCCCGTCTAAACACACACACACACACTGCTGAGACTCTACAACACAACCTCACTACACACACACACACAAACACAGTGCTGCATCATCACTCACTAATAACCAACCAACGGCCTTTTAAAGCCCAGTAAAACACAGCCGGCTCAGACAAATGCTTTATTTAACAAGTGGAAACTCCCCTGATGCTCCTGCCACGTTTCACACCTGCGGAGACCCGACTGAGCCTAACCTTTACACCCTGCAGACTCCTAGAACACCCGAGAGCCGACCTCGGCCATTTCATTCAGGCTGGACTTCAGTTTAACCCCCAGTCTGACAAATTAAAGCATCCCTCTGTATCAGCTCCACCTTAAACCAGCAGCTTCAGGATCATGCTGATGCTCCACTGTCTGTAACAGGGGGAGAACGGCGTCTCCGTCATTCCCGCTCCGGGCCGGAGCGCTGCTGCTGCTACTGCACTATATGGAGGTTTGGTGGTGGAGCTGCAGGAGGAGAACCTCTCTCCAGAACTGCTGCTGTGTAACGCTGCAGAACCCATAGAGTCACATTAGTGTAAAATCCTGTAGTGTTACTCTACCACCTCCGCCCACATGCTGCTCCACCTTCAGATCAAGCCTCTGGAGCTCAGATCTCAGCTTGTCCAGAAATGCATGTGTACAGCTGTCCATGAGGGGGCGCTTAAAGCATGATCTGTATTTACTGCAGTGGAGTAAAAGTGAAGTCCAGTGTAGGAGGAGCCCAGGAGCCTAAAAAAAACTAATTCTTACATAATGCTGCTTTAAGCCTTAAGCTGGAGTAAATGTCTCTACTAAGCACTGCTGTGGGGATTTGATTGAATTCAGCCACAAGAGCATCAGTAAGGTCGGGATGTTGGAGGACGATAGCCATCCCACCTCATCATCCTCAAGTCCCCAACTCATCCTATTCAGAAGTATTGGATGGAGCACCATCCATCATTCCACAGCTCAATGCTGGGGGGCTTTATACCCCTCTATAGGGGGATTTTAGGAATGGTGCCACTAGGTTCATTTAATTCTTCAGGGTGTCCTATTCTGTTGGCAGTACTTCTCTACAGGGACTAGACAAGCTCTGTGTGTGTGTGTGTGTGTGTGTGGATTTGCACATCTGTGTCAGCAATGGGTGCAGCCTAAAGTAGCTGAATGCATTCATTAGAAGGGGTGTCCACAAACATTTGGACATATAGTGTATTAAAACATTTAGACAGTGCCTTGCAAATACGGATCCACCACAACCTGAAGCGGATAAGAAGACGGATGGACGGCTGGATTAACGGATAGACAGTAATGCCTCCTAATGACTTATCCATATTGGGACCCCCGGCCCGAGAAGCCGCAACACCCGCCGTTCATCCCGGCTCCCGTCACACCAGCTTAAAGGAAAGCTGAAGGAGGCTTACCTTGCCGAAATCTCGCACATCAAACAGGTCAAAGGCCTCGAACAGCTCGCTCTTCTTCATACCGAACACCTCTGAGCAGGCACACAGGAACGTCCTGATGTTCTTCAAGCACAGGAACTAGGAGGAGAAACCAGAGACACACACTTTCTTTATTATGCATTTGTAGCTTTGAGCTTTTAGGAACTGCTAACCGAAACTCCACACGTTCTTTATGAGGTATTTCAGTACTAGCTTTGAGCTTTGAGGAACTGCCGACAGAAACCAGAGACAGACGCTTAAGACTGAAACGAAAACAAGTCACAACTTTTAGTGTATTTTACATATTTTAATGTATTTTACGGATAAAGAACCAAACATTTCAGCTAATCAGTGTCAGTGCTAGCTTTTATCTTTAATGAACCTGAAAGAGAAACAAACGTTTGTGTATTTTAAGAACGTTAGTGTGTTTTAGTGCATTAATAGTTTACACTGTTAGAAACAGAACCAGGGACAGAGGTGTTTTTAGGTGCTAGCTTTCAGCTTTTAGTGTATTTGACATATTTTCATGTATTTTACGGACCTAAAAAACAAACCAAAGTCAGAGGAATTTCAGCTAATCCATTTGAGTGCTAGCTTTTAGCTTTAAGGAACCTGAAAGAGAAACAAACGTTTGTGTATTTTATTACTGGCTTTCAGTTTTTAGTGTATTTTACTTATTTTAATGTATTTTAGTGTTTTACAGTTGGACCTAAAAAAGAAAAAACGTCAGAGGCTTTTTGGCGAAAGTGTTTTGGTGCTAGCTTGTAGCTTTTACAAGTTTTTAGTGTATTTTATAATGGGTCCCATTGTTACAGCCCACCCTAATCTCACGTGGGTCCCATTTAGGCCCCATGTGCAGTGTACAAGCCATGTTTAACCCCTGCTGGGCTCATCAGTGACACTGGTGGGTTCCCTGGTGGGCATTCATATGAGGGGCCAAGCTGGAACCAACAGACAATACTTACTGGTCTCCAGTTGGGATACCCATACAGTCCCAACATGGGCATGTCATCTAGGTCAGTGAAAGAATTGGTAATGGTGTTTTCACTGCATAGACAGACAGACAGATAAACAGACACACAGACAGACAGATAGATAGATCGACAGACAGACAGCACACACTCTCTCATGTATGTTGGTTTACTGTAGAGGATCTTCACTTGTTTACACTTGTCACATCAACAACACATGCACTTTGGGCAGGGGCGCACAAACTTTTGCACTTGGCTGAATGTAGCATTTCTGGTGTTGTCGTTGGACCAGAGATTAGCATCAGGAAATTTTAATCTGCTGAACAGCAGTGTGAGTTCCTGGTCAGTCAGTGGTCAGATAACCATCTTAATGGGCGTCCTGTTACACACTCCGGCCGGCTCCCCTCTCACAGAGCTGACCTGCAGCTGCGGGCTTCACAGTTAACCCTTTGATGCAGAGGAAATTCAGCCTGTGCCACCGTCTTCTCCAGTAATGATGGGATCTCTGCTGTATTTATCTTTAATAGAATTATTATTATTATTATATTGAATTTGAATTATTTATTTATTTTGTAGATTTTTAGTTTGTGTGACACCATCTACTGCAAACACATGAACACCTCTCTACAGAGCACTGATCTCCTGCTGACTGCAGTGTGCTGAATTACACCGTTCAGCTCAGTGTAAACAGTACTCTGATGTGCGCCGTGCTCTATTTCATTACCTGCCACTGTTATCACACTTTCACTGTCCTTACATACAGCAGGCTGGCTCAGAGAATCTACCTACCCAGTACCCTACTGCTGTTCGTGCGTATATATATATATATATATATATATATATATATATACACAATTCATATATTCAATCACCTCCTGATTCATATATTCAACTTAAATATACATGAAATAACTCTACTAGGTCTAATTTTATTTTTCTGTGTTTACTCTATTAACAGTTATGAAGTCAATTGCATAGAATATCTATTATCTGGAGAATATATAATTTTAATATTTTAAAAACATCTATCTGCAAACAGCCCTAATAGAAATGTTTATACTGAGGATAACTGTATAAAATACTGAGAATAAATGTATCAAATATTGAGGATAAATGTATAAAACATTGAGAATAAATGTATAAAACATTGAGAATAAATGTATCACATATTGAGGATAAATGTATAAAATATTGAGAATAAATGTATAAAACATTGAGAATAAATGTATCACATATTGAGGATAAATGTATAAAACATTGAGAATAAATGTATAAAACATTGAGAATAAATGTATCACATATTGAGGATAAATGTATAAAATATTGGGAATAAATGTATCAAATATTGAGGATAAATGTATCAAATATTGGGAATAAATGTATAAAACATTGAGAATAAATGTATAAAATATTGGGAATAAATGTATCAAATATTGAGGATAAATGTATCAAATATTGAGGATAAATGTAAAAAATATTGAGGATAAATGTAAAAAATATTGAGAATAAATGTATAAAACATTGAGAATAAATGTATAAAATATTGGGAATAAATGTATCAAATATTGAGGATAAATGTATCAAATATTGAGGATAAATGTAAAAAATATTGAGAATAAATGTATCAAATATGGAGGATAAATGTATCAAATATTGAGAATAAATGTATAATATATTGAGGATAAATGTAAAAAATATTGAGAATAAATGTATAATATATTGAGGATGAATGTAAAAAATATTGAGGATAAATGTAAAAAATATTGAGAATAAATGTATCAAATATTGAGGATAAATGTAAAAAATATTGAGAATAAATGTATCAAATATGGAGGATAAATGTATCAAATATTGAGGATAAATGTAAAAAATATTGAGGATAAATGTAAAAAATATTGAGGATAAATGTAAAAAATACTGAGGATAAATGAACAGTATATTAGCTATTTGTCAGACAGTGTGTTTGCATTACTAAAGTTTAAGAGAAGGACCATTTGCACCCCACCACCACCCCTGCTCCACCTGATGAACCAATTATGCTCGACCTCTGCCTGACGGTCTGGCTTCGGGTCCCATCAGCTCAAAGCCCCCCAGCCAGGCAGGCGTGGTCCGCACTTCACAAATAAATGATAAGTGCTGAAAATCCATCATATTGTGTGTGAGGTGAGCACATGGAGTTCAGGCATAGAACCACTTACCTAAAGTTACTATGAACTGGTTACTATGACTACATATATATATTATATAAAATTAAATAAATAAAATGAAAGTCATTAAAGTACACACATGACTCAGAGGAGGCTATTAGTTATTAGTTAATTAGTTAAAGGAGACAAACACACACACCCTACATGGTGTGAGATGCAGGGGAGACGTTAAGTAAGACAGGGTTAACAACATCTGCCTCTCTAGCCCCCCTGCCAACTTCCTGTAAGACTGAGAAGCTAAAGTTGTGAGGTGGACATCCGTGTCTATCTTGAGCAACAGGCAAGGTTTCGGAGGAAGTGGTGTGTGTGTGTGTGTGTGTTTTTGTCTTAGAGCCGAGGGAAACACACACTGTCACCTGCAGTGAATGCAGAGGTACAGTACCATCAGATTAAGAACAATGCAGTGTGGTCTACAGCCTACACATCTCGAAGACAACAGCGTGGGCTTACAGCTACTACTATTATTATCATTACTATTACTATAATCATACTATTAGAATCAACACTCCCACTCACTGCCTCTCAGATCTCAGAGAGTATGTATTTATATATACAGTACATTTATATAACATTAATAATATTGCCCATATGTAATATACATACATACTCAAATATCTACACTACATTGACAAAAGTATTGGGACTCCTGCTCATCGCTCATTGTTTCTTCTGAAATCAAGACTATTTAAAAAGAGTTTCTCCTGCTTCTGTTGGAGTAACTGTCACTACTGTCCAGAGAAGAACATTATCTACCAGATCCTGGAGGAGCATTGCTGTGAGGATCTGATTGCATTCGGTGAGGTCAGCATGTTAGATGATGATCACCAGCCCATCTCATCCCCAACTCATACCAAAACTGCTGGAGTACTGGGGTACTGGAGCTCCACCACTATCATTCCAGAGAACACAGTTCTTCCACTGCTCTGTGGATGCTGGGGGGCTTCATACCCCTCTACTAGCCCACGCCTGGCATTATTAGGCAGCATGGTGCCAATAGAGTCCTATTCTATTGGCAGTGCTTCTTCTCTACAGGGACTAGACAAGTTGTCTGTGTGTGTTAGCAATGGGTGCAACTTAAAGTATGCATTCGTTTAATAGGGGTGTCCACAAATATTTGGACATATAGAGTAAAAGCATATGCATGTGTGTGTGTATATGTATAAATGTAACAATATGTTCTATATGTATTGTACATAAAATAATAATAATAATATGTTCCATGTGTTTACATATAGGGTGGTATATATTCCTTCTATTTCACAGCCATAAGATGCACACACACACACACACACATACACCCTGCACAGCCCCTACGGTTTCTTATTAGAAGCTACAAATGATGAGTTGAGAAGAAAAGGCCTTGAGCTGCACATGTGCTCAGATAAGACAGGAGAACTGAGAAATGTTCAGCTAGCAGAAGCTTCCCAGCCTTCGCTCTCGGGTTTCCTCACGTTATCGGGAAAGTGCATCTTACAGGCGGCCCTCCGAGCCACACAGCCGCGGAGTATCTGAAGGAAGCAGGCCTGCCATGCTGATACACAGCGAGAGGAAGAAAGGCAGACAGAGGGCGAGAAAACAGGGCTGAAGAGAGAGAGAGAGAGAGAGAGCAGAGTACCACCACCACACACTTCAGCCGCTTGACCCACATGCAGCCTTTGTTTGGTGCCTAAGAGGCTAATAACAATAGTAGTGCATACCCTACCCGTTAGCATGGTGTGCGGGTAAGACGCGGGTTCGAACAGTTTGGTGGTGGATAACTGGGTCGAATGCCAAGACAGGAAGTCTAAGTGAAAGTTGCAGCTCTTGACCTGCTTACCGGCAGTGAAGCCGACCACACACTGCTTTAACACCTGCTGCTGCTGCTGCGATCTACCACTACTGTCACTGATACACAGCGCCGGTCAGAGACCCACCCTGACGCAGCTCAATTTTGGTCAAAACCAAGAATTAAAGCCATTAAAACGAACCTGCAGTGTTAAGCTGTGTGTGTTTCTGGCCATGGTTGATGGAAGAGACAAACCGTGAACCTCTAACCCTGCAGGACCTCTAACACTTCAGAAGAACATCCAGCAGAACCAGAACAGAGCTGGAAAACGGACCGATTCCAAACCCCCGAAACTGTTACATCACAGTCTCGACTCGTTATAGCCACACCCCCAACATTTACATAAACCCCACCCGCTGACAGAAGCGTCCATCAGAGCTGGTGATAGATGGTAGAACGCAGCGGCAACTTCAGGAGAGTAGTTATGGGAATTATGGGTTGCTATGGGAACCAGGTTTAGAGAAAGTGCCATTCTGGGAAGCCCAGCTGTGAAAAGTGAGCTTATTGGCTTAGAGCCAACAGTGATCCAATAAACTGATCGCCATCACCGGATATCCCACATGTCCGAATGTTTGTGGACACACCTTCTAATAAATGCATCCATTGCTGACACAGATGTTCAAATGCACACACACACACACACACACACACACACTGCTGGTCTAGACCCTGTAGAGAAGTACTGCCAATAGAATCGAACATGAACCTATCGGCATCATGATGCCTAATAATGCCAGGCGTGGGCTAGAGGGGTGTAAAGCCCCCCAGCATTGAGGAGCTGTGGAGCAGTGGAGGAACTGTGTTCTCTGGAATGATGGTGGAGGAGCTCCATCCAGTACTTTTGATGATGAGGTGGGGTGGTGATCTTCATCCTGCAACATCCTGACCTCACTAATGCTCTTGAGGTGGAATGCAATCAAATCCTCACAGCAATGCTCCTCCTGGTAGAAAAGCCTTCTGGTAGAAAGCCTTCTTCTTCTCTGGACAGTAGAGACAGTTACTCCAACAAAAGCAGGACCAGCTCTTTATTAATAAACTTGATTTCAGAAGAAACAGTAAATGAGCAGGTGTCCCTATACTTTTGTCCACATAGCGTATGTACATGTGAAATATCAGCATACAGCACCATCCTCCCACCCTTCCGCCCATTTCAGTGCATCTCTAAGCTTTGGAGAAGTGGTTGATAGTAGATGAATAAGCAACAACGGCTTCTTTACCAGCTTGTGAAACAATAGAGAAATTACATTAATCCGTACTGAAGTCTCATATGTGCAGCGCCACCAGAGCAAGCCTCCACCATCTACATCTGTATTCTTGACCACACTGTGGTTCCATGGCAACCGTGAAGATTGGAGGCACATAACCAATGGGAACCACACTGTCTAATCAAATTCCCATCACTGCGCTCTTCGGCTTTCGGTAGCAAAGGAAGAGCCGTGGTAGAATCAACGCTCTGCTCAAACCCTTATTAGTTAATGAACCTCAATTAACGGAGGACCCCCAGAGGAACACCGAGGTCTTTAAGGGAATTCAATTAGGCACCAGATCGATCAGCAAAGTGTACATCGTGGCATTTACTGTGGGACTGACCTCCAGCTCAACACCAACTGCAGAAGGTGGAGACTGTAGAATTCAGCAGTGTTTTCCAGGACAAAAGAAGACCTGAGCAGCTTCACGGTTAACAGAGCAGACAGGGTAGAGCATGGAGTTGAAGGGTGGAGATGTTTTTTAACTCAGGAAGAGCAGGCTGTACTGCCAGGCCAGTATGTGAGGAGTGAGCAGAAACAGCTGTGTGTTAAGGCCAGTCTGGGCCAAATGGAGAAAGGCCGCAGCAGAGAAACAGTCCACAAAACTCCCACATGTAGCAGGACATCCCACTGCAGCGGATAAAGTATCAGGCTGTGGAGGGGGTTTTTAGGGCTGCACCATATGAATAAAGTACCACACTGTAACGATCCTGCTGTTATACACAGTGAGATCGAGCGTATGCTATAAACTGAGCGCTCTGACCATGCTTAACAAAAGAAAAGAAGGACACACAATGGCAAAGGATGGGCATAGATATGAATAGGTGTGGGTTTGAATGCCTATTGCTATGGACGGGTATGGATGAATACGAGTATGGGTGGGTAGGATGGATGTGGATGGGTATGAGAATGAATGTGTATGGCTATAGATGCATATGGATGGAAAGGGTAGATGTTGGTTGTTATGGGTATGGATGAGTATAAATAGGTTTGGATGAGTAGGATGGAGGTATGGGTGTGAATGGGTATAAGTATGGATAGTAGGATGAGTATGGTATGGATGGATGGGTATATGTGGATGGATGGGTGGTAGGATAGATGGGTATGGTATGGATGGATGGGTGGTAGGATAGATGGGTATGGTATGGATGGATGGGTATATGTGGATGGATGGATGGGTATGGTATGGATGGATGGGTATGGTATGGATGGATGGGTATATGTGGATGGATGGGTGGTAGGATAGATGGGTATGGTATGGATGGATGGGTATATGTGGATGGATGGATGGTAGGATGGATGGGTATGGTATGGATGGATGGGTATGGTATGGATGGATGGGTATGGTATGGATGGATGGGTATATGTGGATGGATGGGTGGTAGAATAGATGGGGATGGTATGAATGGATGGGTGTGGGTGGATGGATGGATGGTAGGATAGATGGGTATGTATGGATGGATGGGTATATGTGGATGGATGGATGGTAGGATGGATGGGTATGGTATAGATGGATGGGTATAGGTGGATGGATAGTATGTTGGATGAAAGTTGATTGGTATGGGTAGGATGGATATGGGTATAAGTATGGATGACTAAAGATGGGTATAATGTGTATGGATGGGTGGGATGGATGTTGGTATGGATATGGTTGGGTATGGTATGGATGAAGGTGTGTGGGTGGATGGATGGGTGTGGGTGGATGTTGGGTGGTATGGATATCGATGGGTATGAACAGGTATAGATGGGTATAAGTATGTATGGGTAGGATCTGTATGGGTATAGTATGGATGGGTATGGTTGTGAATGGGTATAAGTATGGGTGGTGGGATGTTGATTAATATGAGTATGGTTGGGTATAGTATGGATGGATGGGTGTGGGTGGATGGATGGTTGGATGGAAGTTGGTTGGTATGAGTAGGATGGGTATGGGTATAAGTGGATGACTAAAGATGGGTATAATGTGTATGGATGGGAAGGATGGATGTTGACTGGTGTGGGTATGGTTAGGTATGGTATGGATGGAGGTGTGTAGGTGTATGGATGGGTATATGTATGGATGGGTATAGGTATGGGTTTGGTTGGGTATGGTATGGGTGGAGTGGCGTGTATGTGGATGAATGGATGGGTGTGGGTGGATGGATGTTAATCGTATGGGTATGGGTGTGAATGGGTATAAGTATGGATGGTAGGATGGATGGGTATGGTATGGTATGGATGGATGGGTGTGGGTGGATGGATGGATGGGTGTGGGTGGATGGATGGGTAGGATGGATGTTGGTTGGTATGGGTATGGTTGAGTATGGTATGGATGGAGGGGTGTGGGTGAATGGGTGGTAGGATGGATGTTGGTTGGTATGGGTAGGGATGGATGGATGGGTGTGGGTGGACGGATGTTAATCGCTATGGGTTGGATGGGTATGAATAGATGTGAATGGGTATAAGTATAGGTGGGTATGAATGGATATGGGTATAGGTGGGTATAAGTATAGGTGGGTATGGATGGGTATGAATGGATATGGGTATAGGTGGGTATGGATGGGTATGAATGGATATGGGTATAGGTGGGTATAAGTATAGGTGGGTATGGATGGGTATGAATGGATATGGGTATGGATGGGTATAAATATAGGTGGGTATGGATGGGTATGAATGGATATGGGTGTAGGTGGGTATGAATGGGTATGAATGGATATGGGTATAGGTGGGTATAAGTATAGGTGGGTATGGATGGGTATGAATGGATATGGGTATAGGTGGGTATAAGTATAGATGGGTATGGATGGGTATGAATGGATATGGGTATGGATGGGTATAAGTATAGGTGGGTATGGATGGGTATGAATAGATATGGGTATAGGTGGGTATAAGTATAGGTGGGTATGGATGGGTATGGATGGGTATAAGTATAGGTGGGTATGGATGGGTATGAATGGATATGGGTATAGGTGGGTATAAGTATAGGTGGGTATGGATGGGTATGAATGGATGAGGGTATTGGTGGGTATGAATGGATACAGGTATTGGTGGGTATGAATGGATACGGGTATTGGTGGGTATGAATGGATACGGGTATTGGTGGGTATGAATGGATACGGGTATTGGTGGGTATGAATGGATACGGGTATTGGTGGGTGTGAATGGATACGGGTATTGGTGGGTATGAATGGATACAGGTATTGGTGGGTGTGAATGGATACGGGTATTGGTGGGTATGAATGGATACGGGTATAGGTGGGTTTGGGAATGAGTGGGTATGGGTATTGATGGGTATTGAAGGGATGGTGGTGGTGGATGGATGGGTGGGATGCCCTATCAGAAACATAGAGAAATAAAGAGAGAGGGAACCAGGGCTGAATTACTCATCGCCCACGGACTCCCAGGAAGAGTCTCAGCAGAACAGAAAGCATCATAAAGCTTCTTTCCATCTGGCAGCTGCTGAAAGCAGAAGTGTCAGGATAAGTAAACACTGTGTAAATAGTTTCAAAGGCTGCGAGATGAACCAACACGCTCTAATGAGCCCTGCTCCGAGCAGGCCGCTTTTTACCGCCACCAGTCGATGCTTAACAGGGCATTAAATACCCAAGCTGAACAAATGCACTCAGCAGTGAAGAGGGCATTAATTCCACGTCCTTACAGCTTGCTTACTGCACAGCTCAGAGTGTGTGTGATCCACAGCGTTACAATGAAACCGCGAATGCCCTTGAGTACCTCATTGAAAGTAACTCTGCTGGTTATTGCTAATAGCTTTTTTGCTAACAGTCTTTAAGTGCACTTACAGGCCACAACGATTCAGGTGAGGGCTGTGTGATAAAAGGTCAAACACTGGGGAAACTGGGGAAATTGGTTTCACCAGTAGATTGATAATGGACCACTCTTCATGCACAGTGCAGTGCATGAAATTGTCTAATAGCTCATTTTCAAGGACTCCTCAGGAACATGCTGCTAATGGGATTAAGACTAAAGGTAATACCAATAGCTAACATCATGCTAACAGTCCACTTTGGCTTGCATTCTTCTAACGGTTGGGTTGGTGTGTCCCATTAAAATGCCCTACACTTCACAGCTTATAGAGACAGACTGAAAAATTAATGATAGATTTATTTATAGTAGAAATTATATAATATAATGATATATTATATAATTCATAGTGGATAGTGCATAATTAATAGTATATGATAAACAGTGCACAGATGATACTAAATAATTCATAGTGGTTGTTGAATAATTTATAGTAGATATTAAATAATTCATAGTGAATACTGCATAATTAATAGTACACAGTTAACAATTCATATACAATACTGAATAATTCATAGTGGCTGTTAAATAATTTATAGTAGACAATAATTATTAGTAGATACTAAATAATTCGTAGTCGATACTGCATACTCAATAGTATATAATGAACAATTCTTAGACGAGACTGAATAATTCATAGTGGAGGCTGAATAATTTGTAGTAAATACTGAATAACTATTAGTAGATACTAAATAATAATTAATAGTAGACACTACATAATGCCTAGTAGATACTGAATAATTCATAGGGGATACTGTATAATTACTAATATACATTGAACAATTAATCAAAGATTCTGAATAATTCATAACGGATACTGAAGAATTTATAATAGATACTGAATAACAATTAGTAGATACTAAATAATTCATAGTGGATACTGTATAATTAATAATATACAATGAACAATTTATAGATGATACTGAATAATTCACAGTGGATGCTGAATAATTTATAGTAGATACTGAATAACTGTTATAATATACAAAGTAATTAATAGGGAATACTGAATAATTCATAATGGTTGATGAATAATTTATAGTCTAATCAGAATAATTATTAGTAGATACTAAATAATTCATAGCAGATGCTGAAAAATTTATAGTAGACAATGAATAATTATTAGTAGATACTAAATAATTCATACTGGCTACCGAATAAGTAATAATATATAATAAACAATTCATAGAAAATATTGACTAATTCATAGTGGTTGTTAAATAGTTTATAGTAGATACTGAATAACTATTAGTAGATACTAAATAATTCATAGTGGATACTGTATAATTAATAATATACAATGAACAATTTATCGAAGATTCTGAATAATTCATAGTGGTGCAGAATAATTTATAGTAGATACTGCATAACTGATGTCGATTAACAAATACACAGTGGATACAAAATATTTCATAGTGGATATTGAATATTATATATTTGTTAAATATATTATATATTATATTGAGTAATAATCAGTACTTTCAATAATAATAATAATACAGCAGCATGTCTGCAGGTTACAGGGTTTGAAGCTGCGGCTGCTGTATAAGCATGTAAAGGTTACACTCCACATCCCCCACTTCATCCTCCGCCCACCCCCACCCCTACTACCATCCAGCCCACCACCCCCACTCACTCCTCCCCCATCTCTACATCCATCCTGCACAGAATCACTGTCAGTCTGGCTCCAGACACAGGATGTGTGTACACTGATATGTGTGTGTGTGTGTATGTATATATGTGTGAGTACATGTGTATGTATGTGTGTGTATGTGTGTGTGTTTGTGTAACTCTTCAGTCATTGTGAAGAAGACTACTGCTATCCTTAATCAGTGTTAATCAGCAATCAAGAAATAACATATCACACCCCTACAGTCACTAAAGCTTCCCCTCACTGTGTGTGTGTGTGTGTGTGTGTGTTCAGGTTGGTAATCTGACCCCACTGTCTCCCTGCTATAGGGCTGTAACTGTGGACCCCCCTCTGCTACATTACTGCTCTATTTTTAACTGGATGCAGACAAAGCCATTTCGTTTAGCATCACACTTTTACTGCTGCACTGAAGGCTCTTAAGGAAGTGTGTGTGTGTGTGTTTATATATAGTATATATATGTAGAGTTAAGGCCTCTTGCGTGCCGCTTTGCTCCATATGTTGATGAGCTGCAGTTTCCTGTTTCTTGCCTGGAAGCCAGGCGATTTTCACGCCGGCAGTCCCAGTCTGTCCATCAGTTTCGTCCTGTAGGCTGTAGGGATTTCTGCCACTGCTGGTAGACCCGTATGACCGTATGCTTCCATACACCTGCAGATTCAGCTCCTTCCTTCACACTATGGTCTTTGGCCACGCCCAATGGCAGTCACTCCTCACTGCACTGCACCACCTCTTCTCAGTCTATTAATCCCGCCACATACCTGCAGGTATTTATAGCACCCATTACCCTTGTGCCACGCCATCTGCAGGAGCCTGAAGTTACTACCACCTTAAACACACAAGGAAAACTAGATACTAAAAAATAACTAAAAAATGTGTGTGTGTGTGTGTGTGTGTGTTTGTGTGTGTGTGTGTGTTATCATTCCATGGAGTCACTCCGACAACTGTTATATGAGGCTGATGCCGGATGTGTGTTGTTTTATGGATGGGCACCTGATTGGAGAGGAACACTGAAATGTCATTAAAGCTGGTCATTAATAAAGCCCTTTGCTTTCTGTAATGCTATCAGGAGGCTTTTACAGCATTCCCAATATCATCCACAGCTCATAAACGGAACCGGGTCGGTTACCCAAACACAATAAACATGGATTATCTGAAACCAGAGGACGTCACTCGGCTCATCAATTCGTCTGGGTTTCTTTACAAACCACCTTCAGCAGCACAGCGTAACCTTTCAGTCTCTGCAGCACTTTTCAACAATGACAAGCAACAGCCACCGCCGCCTGGTCACTCACTTCCTCTTTCAGGATTACGGCAAACCATGTGACTGACGTGAACACAGTACCATGACAAGACAAGCTAATATGACCTGTAGTGGACTGCAAACGGAGAATTAGCGGGGGTTACAAACACTGGGGGACACAAACAGTTTGTCCTAATCGAACTACCAGCATGGCAGGCGGTCAGACTGGTAAGTGGTAGCTGGTCTGACGTGGGTAGAGGGGACCCCCAGCAGGTCGGGCTGGATGAGTTGTCCCAAGCATGCCTCAAATCCACCAAGGCTTGGTTCCAGAAGAAGTCCTGGAAGATGCTGGAGTGGCCGCCATAGTCGCCTGACCTGAGCCCCATAGAAAATCTAGAAAACTAGAGGTCAATGCTCATGAGGAATGGGCTAAGGTCTCTCAGGAACACTGCCAGAAGCTGGGGTCTGGCTGTGCATCAGGTTTGCAGGAGGTCTGAACAGCAGAAGGGTTCTGCTAAGTGCTAAAGACGCTTGTGATGACGGGTTGGTCAATTCTGAGACTGCAGTCGTCATTAAAAGTGGTCATTTGTGTTAAATTTGTAGAACATGCTTGTATATATATATATATATGATTATTATTCCTGTTAGACAGATATATATATATATATAACTTGTTCCATGACACTGTTTACACTGAGTATAAAGGCTGACATGCTGTAAGCAAAGCAGATATTCTCACAGTGTGTGTGTGTGTGTGTGTGTGTGTGTGTGTGATTTCACGCAGTGTCAGAAGGCATTAGGGGATGGTGTCTCTGTTCTGACCCACTGTGTGTTTTCATCTTCTGCGCCTCTGATTGGACACATGTGTGCGTTACGCCACACCTCATTTCTTCTTCCTGTTCCTCTGTCACTTTAAGTCGAGCCTGTTACCATGGTGACAGTACAAAAGGTCAGCCTCAGTTCGTGTGTGTCTTTAAGGTAATTTACCTTCAACCATGTACAATAACACACACACCTATATATATAAAGAGAGAGAGAGAGAGAGAGAGAGAGATAAATAGCCAGCTGAGAGTGTGGAAGGTTCTAGCTCTGTGAGGTTCTGGAAGGTTCTTCAGTCTGCTCTGTT
This sequence comes from Salminus brasiliensis, assembly GCF_030463535.1. NCBI lineage: Eukaryota > Metazoa > Chordata > Actinopteri > Characiformes > Bryconidae > Salminus > Salminus brasiliensis. Next base: position 2,612,048 of record NC_132882.1, on the reverse strand, counting down.
GAGGTCTATGCACAGATGTTTGATGATGATGTATAGGCTGAAGGACTGTGAGGGCCATGGCTAAAACGTCAGCGTGCTCCTCCTGAGGTCCATTGTGGATGTTCAGGTGTGTTTAGGATCATTATCCTGCTGCAGAAGCTCTTCTAGAAGCTCCTCCTCCTCCTCTTCTCCCCTTCCAGAATTTGCTGGTATTTAATTAACCAATATGTTTAATTAACCAGTATGATCGATCAAACCCAAGGCTTGCTTGTTTTCACACAGGATAACTCAGGTTTATCTCCATGAAGGTGAGATCAGTCTCAGTAGAACAGAGCTCCACCCTCCAGAGTCTGATCAACCTTCCTGAAGCTCTTCTTCAGTCAGACAGGGGTTCTGATGGAGCTTCTATCAGTCTTGCCAGCAGCTCTCTCTGAAGGTTCTCTTGGTCTTCCAGACCTCAGCTTGTCCTCCAGCGTTCCTGTTAATGGTCATTTCTTCCCTCCATGAGGAACTGAGGAACCGGCTCCTGAGAACACTCTGCTGTCTCCTCTAGTCTCCTCCTGCTCTGTGGAGCAGCAGTTAGGGTGATGTTCAGAGAGCTCAGCAGCTGCTCAGAGGAGCTCACGGCTGCTGAGTGTTGGGACGAGGTTCGAGGACTCAGGGTTTTTTGAAAGCTCTGTAATTTGCATCTCTTGGTGAACCAGCTAAGATCTGAGAGCGCTGTCACCCTAAAGCCTTCTTAGCTTTCAATGGAGGTCAATGTAAAAGGATTCAATTTCATGTCACATTGGAGTACTTCTATTGGTCCGCTCGCCGTGAAGTTCTGAACAACTGTCAGATTCACATTAATGAAGAAAAGCAAAAAACAACAAAAATGGAGATACAAGCCCGACAACAACATTTACATCTCGCAGTTCAACATTTCCCGCTTGTTCCCTGCCAGCCAGACTGAGTTACATAAAACAGCGGCAGCAAGTTTCTGGATGACTGTACGAGACTAAGGGTATACACTTCCCTCCGCTTTATTAGAAACCCCTGCTCACACTACCTATTTCCACTCACTGGCCACTTTATTAGAAACACCTACCTTGTGCTTCCACTCACTGGCCACTTTATTAGAAACCCCTACCTTGTGCTTACACTCACTGGTCACTTTATTAGAAACCCCTACCCTGTGCTTCCACTCACTGGCCACTTTATTAGAAACCCCTACCTTGTGCTTCCACTCACTGGCCACTTTATTAGAAACACCTACCTTATGCTTCCACTCACTGGCCACTTTATTAGAAACACCTACCCTGTGCTTCCACTCACTGGCCACTTTATTAGAAACGCCTACCTTGTGCTTCCACTCACTGGCCACTTTATTAGAAACACCAACCTTGTGCTTCCACTCATTGGCCACTTTATTAGAAACACCAACCTTGTGCTTCCACTCACTGGCCACTTTATTAGAAACACCTACCTTATGCTTCCACTCACTGGCCACTTTATTAGAAACACCTACCCTGTGCTTCCACTCACTGGCCACTTTATTAGAAACGCCTACCTTGTGCTTCCACTCACTGGCCACTTTATTAGAAACCCCTACCTTGTGCTTCCACTTACTGGCCACTTTATTAGAAACCCCTACCTTGTGCTTTCACAGCCCCCCTTATGCCATTCATCGCTGGTCTTTTGACCACCGATAAGGTTTGTGCTCAGGTCAGTGTCACTGCTAGGCTCAGAGCGGGTCCGCAAAAAAATATCCATAGCTCTGAGGTCAGAAACTGACCACTGCTCAGGGGTTAGAGGATGGCGAACACAACCTCTACATCAACCAAAAAAAATACAGCAGACTCACACCCAGCCATTAATGCAGAAATGAGAAAGCACTCGAGAGCACACCCACCAACCTTTCACCAGACCTACTCAGCCAGACTGTGCTGTGCTTGTTATTACCCAGTTTCACTCTCTCACCCCAAATGCAGTCCATCAGCCCGGTCATGCTGCTCTATGAGGTTCGACCGGAGCGACAGGGCTGCTGTAGAGCATGGTGCTCTCTGCAGGCCTCAGCCACCGCACCCTCTCTTTACCCAGGCTTCACAGAGTTTCCCAGCCTAGCACCCTAGCCTCAAGCTAATATATAATAAGCCTATGTGAAATGCTTCAGTTCAGTTTCACACAACATCACAAGCTGTACTGTTACACCTTATACACATTAAAAGGACAAAAGTATTGGGACACCTGCTCATTCACTGTTTCTTCAGAATTCAAGGGGATTCAAAAAAAGCTAATCCTGCTTTTGTTGGAGTAACTGTCTCTACTGTCCAGAGAAAAGACCTTCTACTATATTGTGGAGGAGGAGCATTGCTGTGAGGATTTGATTGCATTCAGCAACAGTCAGTGTTAGTGAGGTCAGAATGGATGGATGGTTGGATGATGATCACCACCCCACCTCATCTTCTCCAACTCCCCAACTCATCCCAAAAGTACTGGATGGAGCTCCACCACCTTCATTCCAGGGAATACGTGATATGCCC
>NC_132882.1:2534355-2591035 GCF_030463535.1 Salminus brasiliensis | reverse complement strand
TGGCCTTCCCTCTCAAACTGCAACTATTTTAGAATCCTGGCACTGTGCGGCCCGTCCTGCTGGGATGCCAGATGATCAAAGCTGCCCCTGCAGGGATCTCTAAAGGGCCTGAGCCTCCTCACATTGCTGCCGTTCCTGCAACGACCATCACAGTCATGCCCAGCGTCCCACTGGTAATTTATGATGAATCACTCTCTGATAATGATACGTTGTCCCGGGACAGTAGGTGATATCACTGCGCTGGGTCCCTGGGTGAACATCATGAGTTCCAGGCCTGCTTCCAAAACGTAACGGAAGACGTCTGCATGAACAAGTGTCCACAACTTTTAATTCCCCAAAGACTGGTGATGTATAGCGGCTGAATAACTGCCCACAATTCACTCACTCAGTCAACTCTTCTGTCCATTCTTTACCCCATACATGGAGAACACTCACTGGCCACTTTATTAGAAACACCTACCTTGTGTTTCCACTCACTGGCCATTTTATTAGAAACACCTACCTTGTGCTTCCACTCACTGGCCACTTTATTAGAAACCCCTACCTTGTGCTTCCACTCACTGGCCACTTTATTAGAAACCCCTACCTTGTGCTTCCACTCACTGGCCACTTTATTAGAAACCCCAACCTTGTGCTTCCTCTCACTGGCCACTTTATTAGAAACCCCTACCTTGTGCTTCCACTCACTGGCCATTTTATTAGAAACACCTACTTTGTGCTTCCACTCACTGGCCATTTTATTAGAAACCCCTACCTTGTGCTTCCACTCACTGGCCATTTTATTAGAAACACCTACCTTGTGCTTCCACTCACTGGCCATTTTATTAGAAACACCTACCTTGTGCTTCCACTCACTGGCCACTTATTAAACCCCTACCTTGTGCTTCCACTCACTGGCCACTTTATTAAACCCTACCTTGTGCTTCCACTCACTGGCCACTTTATTAAACCCCTACCTTGTGCTTCCGACTCACTGGCCACTTTATTAGAAACACCTACCTTGTTTGCTTCCACTCACTGGCCACTTTATTAGAAACACCTACCTTGTGCTTCCACTCACTGGCCACTTTATTAGAAACCCCTACCTTGTGCTTCCACTCACTGGGCCACTTTATTAGAAACCCCAACCTTGTGCTTCCACTCACTGGCCATTTTATTAGAAACCCCTACCTTGTGCTTCCACTCACTGGCCATTTTATTAGAAACACCTACTTTGTGCTTCCACTCACTGGCCATTTTATTAGAAAACCCCTACCTTGTGCTTCCACTCACTGGCCACTTTATTAGAAACACCCACCTTGTGCTTCCACTCACTGGTCAGTTTATTGAACTGCTGAACAAATCAGAATCCAGCCATCTCTCCCCAACAAACACACACAGACACACACACACACACACCACCCTGTGTAAGATCCGATGGGCAGATCAATAGAAAGCAGGACCCTGGAGAAACCAAACCAGAGGCATGATCGAGTTTCACAGGCAGAGAGAGGAGATGTAACTACAGAGAGAACCCCTGCAGAGCCTTTTAGAGGCAGCAGAGAGACCCTCTAATCACCAGCATTAACCACTGCTACTTTAAAAGAGAGGCCAAACACACAGAGCAGACTCTGCTCAGCTCCATCCAGTCTGAGAAAGCTGAAGCTCCTCCTGATCCACCTCAAGTCAAGTCAAGTGGGTTTTAATGTCATTTCAGCTACATACAGAGTACACAGTGAAACGAAACAACGTTCCTCCAGGACCCTGGTGCAGCATAGACACAGTGCATACAAGACACAAGTGCAGCACAATACAGTACAGACAGAGGATAATACATAATAATAAATGTTCTACCCCCGGTGTTCCCCCACCCCTGTGTTTCTGCTGGTACTCGTACGTGCTGCTTGTATTTACTGGAGTACTCTCAGTCCTTTATATCAGTCAATACTGACCAATGAAGCAGGACTTTGCTTCAGGGTGATTAGACCAGGCAGGATCCTGGTCCAGAGGGGATGGCGATTCCCAAAGCGCGCCCCCTACAGGAACACAGGCTTAATGTTTGGTCATATAAGCATTTAGGAATGTTAGAATATGTGGTTGTTGTTTCTGATTGTTTAACTTTAGTAGTTCCTTTTCTAAAACAGTGAAAATAGACCACTACTATGACTACTACTAAATAATTCATATTAAAATAATAAATAATTCATAGAAGATACTGATTAATTCATAGTGGATACTGAATGACTTGTATTAGATACTGCAGAATTCCTACTAGATACTGAATAATTCATTGTGGATACTAAATAATTCCTAGTAGATACTAAATAATTCCTAGTAGATACTAAATAATTCATAGTGGATTCTAAATAATTCATTGTGGATACTTAATAATTCTTAGTAGATACTAATAATTCATAGTGGATACTAAATAATTCATATTAGATAATAAATAATTCATAGTGGATACTGAATAATTCATAGTGGATACTAAATAATTCATATTAGATAATAAATAATTAATAGTACATACTGAAATAATGCAGATAAAAAACTGAATAATTCATAGTGGATACTGAATGACTTGTATTAGATACTGCAGAATTCCTAGTAGATACTAAATAATTCATAGTAGATTCTAAATAATTTATATTAGATTCTAAATAATTCATTGTGGATACTAAATAATTCATAGTGGATTCTAAATAATTCATTGTGGATACTGCATAATTCATAGTGGATACTGAATGACTTGTATTAAGATACTGCAGAATTCCTAGTGGATACTAAATAATTCATAGTAGATTCTAAATAATTCATTGTGGATACTAAATCATTTATTGTGGATACTAAATAATTCGTAGTGGATTCTAAATAATTCATTGTGGATACTAAATAATTCATAGTCAACACAATAATTCAGATTAGATTCTAAATAATTCATAGTGGATACTAAATGACATATTAGATACTGCAGAATTCATAGTAGATACAGAACAATTCATAGTGGATATTATGAATGTATGGTCGTACCCTCTGAACAGTGTACTGTCTGTATAACAGTCTCACTAGTTTCTATTAGAAAACTGACCCTGCAGTGCCTGTCTGAGGGTGAAGGCATGCTAGCAGTGCTCTGGTCCACAGTGGTGGGCTGTGTGGAGGTGCAGGTGCAGGCCTAACCTGACCCCGCTCTCTCAGCTGTAAGAGTGACTGGAATCACACACATGTGAGTCAGCTTCCTGGAAACGCAGAGGTACGGTAGAGCTAGACTGTGCAGGTCTGACGCATGTGGTGCCTCTCACTGAAACAGCAGCAGGTCTGTTCTTCTGCAGCGTGTGGTGAACAGGCCTGGATGCTGCTCAACTGATCAAGCAGATAAAGAATCTGCATCTCTACATGTTTTTATTTCACACCAGCCTGGTTTCCCTCACAGGCTGCAGTGATGTCAGCCGGTCTGCCTGGACAGCCCCTGGGGGAGGAGGAGCTTCGGGGGACGGTGGGTGGGAGGGGACAAAAGGAAGGGCTCAGAAAAAAAACAGGACATTTTCCCCTCGTCCCCACAGTTGAAGACTTTTTGAGATATTGACTGGGACTGGTTGTGGGACTCGCCTCCAGGCTGCTTAACAAGGTTGGACATTTGAGTGTTATTAATAAAGTCAGAAATGGACGTCACTCCTGTCTCAGGGTTTAGTGTTTAGTGCTGGAGCTGTTTATTTTCTAGGTCATGTTAATCAGGTGAAGGCGAGCTGATCCAGCTCTCCTCGGGAGCCGGTTCCTGCCGTGTTCTCCAGCATATGAGCTTGGAGTTGGAGCCAGAATCCCCCCGCCAGACTCCGATCTGTTCCTCTGGCTTCATATCATCACTGATATCACTGTCACAATGCGGCCGACTGCCATTATAGGAAAAAGAACCTGAAAATGAAGAGAATGAGGCCACTTTATTGGAAACACCTACCTTGTGCCTCCACTCACTGGCCACTTTATTAGAAACACCAACCTTTTGCTTAAACAAACTGGCCACTTTAATAGAAACACCAACTATTTGCTTAAACAAACTGGACACTTTATTAGAAACCCCACATTGTGCCTCCACTCACTGGCCACTTTATAAGAAACACCTACCTTTTGCTTAAACAAACTGGCCACTTTATTAGAAACGCCAACCTTGTGCTTCTACTAACTGGCCACTTTATTAGAAACACCAACCTTTTGCTTAAACAAACTGGCCACTTTATTGGAAACACCTACCTTGTGCCACCACTCACTGGCCACTTTATAAGAAACACCCACCTTTTGCTTAAACAAACTGGCCACTTTATTGGAAACACCTACCTTGTGCCTCCACTCACTGGCCACTTTATTGGAAACACCTACCTTGTGCCTCCACTCACTGGCCACTTTATTAGAAACACCAACCTTTTGCTTAAACAAACTGGCCACTTTATTAGAAACGCCAACCTTGTGCTTCTACTAACTGGCCACTTTATTGGAAACACCTACCTTGTGCCTCCACTCACTGGCCACTTTATTGGAAACACCTACCTTGTGCCTCCACTCACTGGCCACTTTATTAGAAACACCAACCTTTTGCTTAAACAAACTGGCCACTTTATTAGAAACCCCACATTGTGCCTCCACTCACTGGCCACTTTATTAGAAACACCTACCTTGTGCTTCCACTCACTGGCCACTTTATTAGAAACACCAACTTATAATGGTCTTCTGCTAGCCACCTAAATTTGTAGTGATCTCGTCCAACCACTGGGAACCCTGCAGAACCGTGCAGAACAGCTTCTCCTGGAGTGTCCCTGGCTCTCCACGATCGGGTCACTGAATGGGTTTGACTGGGTGGACTGTGGATGCTGAACGCTGTCAGTCCACAGTCCGTCAGCCAGCTAAACCAGCACAGTCCAGCTAAACCAGCACAGTCCAGCTGAACCAGCACAGTCTGTCAGCCAGCTAAACCAGCACAGTCCAGCTGAACCAGCACAGTCTGTCAGCCAGCTAAACCAGCACAGTCCAGCTGAACCAGCACAGTCCAGCTGAACCAGCACAGTCCGTCAGCCAGCAGAACCAGCACAGTCCAGCTGAACCAGCACAGTCCAGCTGAACCAGCACAGTCCGTCAGCCAGCAGAACCAGCACAGTCCAGCTGAACCAGTCTGTCAGCCAGCTAAACCAGCACAGTCCAGCTGAACCAGCACAGTCCGTCAGCCAGCTGAACCAGCACAGTCCAGTTGAACCAGTCTGTCAGCCAGCAGAACCAGCACAGTCCAGTTGAACCAGTCCGTCAGCCAGCTAAACCAGCACAGTCTGTGATGGATTATTTGTGTGTAAGAACACATTATGTACTCATAAACATGATTGTATGTGTATTCTGCTATAATGACCATGTCTGAGCCAGTCAGCATTTCTGTACTCAAGATTAGTGTAAATGCCCTTGAGGGGCTAGGCAGAGCCCACTTGGGGTGAATCAGAGGTAAACTGAGTGGAAAAAACCCAAAATTCTGCAGTAGTGTGATCATCAGCACAAAGGGCCTTGCAGGTGTTAGCACTCTTTTTAAAAAACAAAGTCTTAAGAACGACGGATATAAGCGAATACAATAGTGACAAGATTAAGGGGTAAGGGGCTTCCCATAGTATTATAAGCGGACCCAACCATAAAATATTACAATAAAAAAATATGCGTGGGGGTAGCCACAGCTAGATAAGGACAGTATATAAGGCCCAAGAGGAGCCCCACTTTTTAGACTGCTTTGGGAGAGTGCTGGCTGTCTCAGGCTAACGCATTACATGTAGTGCCTTAGTCTTTACCTGTTTTGTATACTTTATACAGAAATAAAGGTTGCACTCTGCCTTTCTATTGACTACGGAGCTGGATTCTTTTATGCACCATTTCTAAATGCTTATTAGCTGATTGGGGGATTTTTAGAGAAAAAGAGCCGACATCTGCCAGCCAGCTGAACCAGCACAGTCCAGCTGAACCAGCACAGTCCATCAGCCAGCAGAACCAGCACAGTCCAGCTAAACCAGCACAGTCCAGTTGAACCAGTCCGTCAGCCAGCTGAACCAGCACAGTCCGTCAGCCAGCTGAACCAGCACAGTCCAGCTGAACCAGCACAGTCCGTCAGCCAGCAGAACCAGCACAGTCCAGCTGAACCAGCACAGTCCAGTTGAACCAGCACAGTCCATCTGGCCAGCTGAACCAGCACAGTCCAGCTGAACCAGCACAGTCCGTCAGCCAGCTGAACCAGCACAGTCCGTCAGCCAGCAGAACCAGCACAGTCCAGCAGAACCAGCACAGTCCAGCTGACCCATCTCAGTCCGGCGCTGTAAGAGCAGGAGGTATCCCCCTCACTGCACAGCGGCTGTAGAAGCTGGTGAGCTCCTGAATAGCTTCATTCCTCTCTCACATCTCCACTCAGCCTGCGTCCTCGCCCACAGTCATGCCTCATCTCCTAAATGTTAAATTAGCGGAGTGCTCTGCTGTTTGGACCATAACTGGGTCACCAATTATTTCATATGATTATTTGTGACAAGCTGGCTTTTTAACAGAACTGGCTTTGCTTTGCTGCCAAGTTGGTGAGCAGAGAGCATACACTATTGGACAAAAGTATTGGGACACCGGCTCGTTCACTGTTTCTTCTGAAATCAAGGGTATTAAAAAAGTTGATTCTGCTTTTGTTGGAGGAACTGTCTCTACTGTCCAGAGAATAAGACTTTCTACTATATTTTGGAGGAGAATTGTTGTGAGGAGTTGATTGCATTCAGCATTCAAAAGTTCATATTGTATGGAGCACCACCATCATTCCAGAGAACACAGTTCTTCCACTGCTGGGGGGGCTTTATGCCCCTCTAGCCCACGCCTGGCATTAGGCAGCATGGTGCCAATAGGTTCATCTAGTTTATCTGTTCCTGAGAGTCCTATTAATTCAATTATTCCTAGTAGCTAAATGCATTCATCAGAAGGGGTGTCCACAAACTTTTTTTTTGCTTTCTTTTGCTCTTCTTTCTTTGAACTTCCTTTTCAGTTTAAATGGTGAAGTAAGAGGGAAATCTTCAGCAGTCCAGCGATACGCAAAAGCAGAAGCAGTGATGATGTACAGTGATGATGTACAGTATGATCTGTCAACAGTATAAAGGGAATAAAGAGGGGGAAAATGAGCTGCATTTAAAGAGTCCTCTGTGTTTTCACTCCAGTGCTGCTCTGAGCCCCGATGCTGATTTAGAGATTGGATTTCTGGTTATAATATTAAGTCTGTCTCTTTGTGTAGCGCTGGGACACCTGCGGCTTTCCTAGCTGTGCGAATGTAACAAACCCCCCCTATCCCGGCCTATAAAAGTAAACGAATGAACAAGAGGAGGGAACAGAAAGTTTGTCTTTAGCTGGAGAGGAAGTGAACACCAGCAGGATGGAGTGTGTTCTCACTATTCTGGAGCCAGTTCTGTCAAAGTGGAAAGCCGCCGAGTAATTATTTCCACAGAGAGAGAGAGAGAAAGGGAGAGAGAGAGAGAGAGAGAGAGAGAGAGAGAGAGAGAGAGAGAGAGAGAGAGGGAGAGAGGGAGAGAGAGAGAGAGACAGAGGGAGAGAGAGAGAGAGAGAGAGAGAGAGAGAGAGAGAGAGAGAGAGGGAGAGAGGGAGAGAGAGAGAGAGAGAGAGAGAGAGAGAGAGAGAGAGAGAGAGAGGGAGGGAGAGAGGGAGAGAGAGAGACAGAGGGAGAGAGAGAGAGAGAGAGAGAGAGAGAGAGAGAGAGAGAGGGAGAGAGGGAGAGAGAGAGAGAGAGAGAGAGAGAGAGAGAGGGAGAGAGAGAGAGAGAGAGAGAGAGAGAGAGAGAGAGAGAGGCTCTCTGAGGAGCTGAGTTGGTCTTTTAAAGCTAATCTCACTTCCACATTGACTCTGTCCTCTAAAGATCCTCCTATGACAGATGTTCCAGCTGCTGAGATTCTGCTGAGTTTGTGCCGAGGTTAAACGCACAGTTGCTGTCACGTCTTTACTGCAGTGTAAACTGTAATATTTAACCCCAGAGCACACAGACCGGACACCTTTATGGCTAGATAATATATGATACATCAGGTCTGTTTATGTATGGGATGATGACCTTTACCGGAGTCGGTAGAACAGTGTATTAACATTAACAAGCTGAACAGAGATCTCACAGATCTCTACAGACTGGAATCTCTGATATTTCAACTGAGTGGAGAAAAGCTCCACTGCAGGTAAAACAGCTGGGTGCAGGTCTAAACAACCTTTGCCTGATGTAAAGAACCTTTTAAAGGTCTAAAAAAATGGTTCACTTAATGTAAATAAACTTCATGTGATGTGAGGAAGCTTTTTTATGGCCTTCTCAGCCTTTTAGAGGTCTAAAAGAACCTTCACATGTTTTAAAGAACCTTTACTTGGTGTAAACAATCTTTACTTGACGTAAAAACATTTTTGAAAGAGCTTTCACTTCATTTAAACAACCTTTGCCTGAACCCTTTAAAGGTCTAAGGTATAGTATCTAAAATAGCCATCACTTGATGTAAACATCCTTCACTTGATGAGAACTTTAAAGGTTTTAAAGAACCATTAAAAAAACCTCTTACATGCCTAAAAGAACCTTCTTTTGATTAACAACATTGTAAAAGGTCTAAATGAACATGACATAAAGAAGCTTTTACAGGTCATAAAGAACCAGAATGCTTGATATCAACATCCTTCACTTGATTTAAAGAACCTTTCACATGTCTTAAAGAACCTTTACTTGACGTAAACAACCTTCACTTGATGTAGAGAACCTTTTAAAGGTTTTAAAGAATCTTCACTTGATTTAAACAATCTCTTATATGTCTAAAAGAACCTTTACTTGACATAAAGAACCTCTTACATATCTAAAAGAACCTTTACTTGACATAAAGAACCTCTTACATATATAAAAGAACCTTTACTTGACATAAAGAACCTCTTACATATCTAAAAGAACCTTTACTTGATATAAAGAACATTTAAATGTCTATAAGAGCCTTTACGGACCTCAGTCGGCCCGTTTCTCCACAACACACCAAACCTCCACTCTGAATGACGTCTCCACTGCGACTATCTGTCAGTTAAATGTTGAACTTATCCCAGCTGGTCACCAACATCAGCAGACGTTGCTATCTGGTTGAAATTGATTGTCAGAACAACATCTAGTGCCACCGTCAGTTTGATGTAGAATACTAAGGACAGCAGATGTTGATATTTTGCTGGTTTTAAGTTGTAACGTAACCAAAAGCCAACATCTTGCAAACGTCACATGCCAACGTCATACTGACATGAAATACCAGCAATTAGTCGTGAGTTCTGCTGACCAGCATCTGCTAAACTTCATCATGTTCACGTCCACACAATGTGAAACTTTTACGTTGTTAGATGTGGATGTGTTGCTGGTTTGAAGTCATGGTTGTAAAAGACGGAAATTCAACGTCTGTCTAACGTTGGAGCTTAACATCATCGCAATGTTGTTTTTTGATGAATATGTGGCTTTGATTCCCGACCAAATTCAATGTCTGTACGATAGTGGGTTTTGACATTAACCTGATTTTCATTTTCAACTAAAATTCAACATCTGTCCGACATTAGAGTCCAACGTCTTCCTGTCTGCTGGCAACATCTGGCGTTCAGTCAAGGCAGCCTGGCTAAACATAGGTTAACTACATACAGAGCAGTCTAACGTTATTTAACTGTATAAATAATACACACTGGTCAACAATCCAGTCTAGTTCTTGTTGGGTTGTGTGTGTGTGTGTGGTGTTGTGTGTGAGGTAATGTGTGTGTGTCATGTTGTGTGTGTGTGTGTGTTGTATATTGATATTCCTGCTGGAGTGTGTAGGACACAGCTGGTGGAAACACATTGTGTGGCAATTGGGGTTCTGCTAATGAGGAGAAACACCTGAGCTGACATGCACTTCTTCACACACAGCAGGTACAGAGAGAGAGTGTGTGTGTGTGTGTGTGTGTGTGTGTGTGTGTGTGTGTGTGTGTGTAGGTGGATACATTAATTACAGCCAGACAAAGGTGCTCTAGTTTGTGGAACCTGAAGTAGAGAATCTGCCGGGTGAACAGTATGATGTATGATGTATGTATGACAGTATGATGGATATCAGTGTCCAAACAGTAGCGATATGAGAGTCAGTGCTTTACAGTCATGTGAAAAAATGAGGACATGCTATCAGAACCTGTGTTTTTGAATGTATTTAAACATCTGGAGATCCGTCGATCAACACTGAGAGATGGAGATGATCTAACTAAACTCACCCCACTGAAGAAACGTCTGTAATCATCATTTATTAAATGGAGTTAATAGAAATGTAATTAAATTAAATAAGTTCACCCCCACATTGATCACTCCTTCAGATGTGTAGAATCAGACTCAGCTGCAGAAGATCAGCTGCAGATGATCAGAACATGGTTGGAGAGGATTATTCTGGAGGAGTTTGGAGTCTGATTTAAACCTCAGACGTTTAGTCTGGTCTGATCTGGATTGATGGTTGAAGTGAGCGGTGAGGAAGATCTGATTTCTGAATCATGAAGCATGTTGATACACCGGGTTCCTAAGGGAATCTTCTCCAGAGTGACCCATCCACCCATCCTCCCATCTTCAACTATCCAGTGTTTGTGAGCCCCAAACCCACTGCAGCCTCAGCTTTCTGTTCTTGGCTGACAGAAGTGGACGCTGACATGGTCTTCTGCTGTTGTAGCTCTGTACCCTCCTCATGGTTGAAGGTGGTGTTCATTCTGAGATGCTTTGTCTCTGCTCTCAGTGGTTATCTGAGCTACTATAGCCTTTTTGCTCCAACCAGTTTCGATTCCCTGTGGGGAAGCTCTCTCATCAACAAGGTGTTTCCGCCTGCAGAACTGCAGAACCGTCACTGGATCCTGAGTAAACTCTAGAGACTGTCGTGCAGAAAATCCCAGGAGATCAGCCGTTCTAGAAATACTCAAACCAGACCTTCTGACACCAGCAATCAATCACACCACACTCAAATCTGATGGCTGATATGAACGTTACCTAAAGCTGCTGCTACATGTTCCTAAAAAGTTCTTGGGGAATGTATTAGAGTCTAAAATGTCATTGAGTTCTTGCTAGAACGAGAGCAGTGCTGATATATACAGTAGATGGAAAGATACACAATGAAGAATTAAGACTAATACAGTAATACAAGATCATTTGTTGAATATTCCAGAAGTCTTGAAGAAGATCTACTTGGTGCAGATGGAGCTTTGACCATTGCCATCAGGTGGTGCCATTGGCTCATCGCGGTTAGAGCACAGGGCTGTTGATCACAGGGTTGCCTTCCCCTGCATAACTTCACATCTTCGAAGTTCAGACCTGTCCTGTAGCCACCCAGATTTTAAACCCTGATGCTGGGTTGATACCTGGGCACTGTCGGGCCCTTGAGCAAGGCCCTTAATCCTCTCTGCTCCCAGGCACCGCAGATAAAGGCTGCCTGTTGCTCTGGACATGTGTGCAAGGATGCAGCGTCCAGCGTCAGGGTTTTAAACCTGGGCAGCTACAGGACAGGTCTGAAGATTGAAGACGTGACGTCTTTCTGCTCTGTTCTAGATCAGCTGGAGGATCTGATGGTATGCAGAGGGAGACTAGCCTCAAGATAACAAGAGGCTCCATAAGCAGCCGAGTGGCCTCTCTGGAGAGAAAGGGTCCAGAGGAGAACCTTCAGATATAAACCAGAGCTTAGTGCATCTGCTGACAGGGTGGAATGGGATGGTAAGATGGTGGTGAAGAGATGTAGAGAAGCTCGGGCTTGCTGGATTTCAAGCTCCAGGTGGTGGGCCGCCAACCATGATATGACTAGAAACCTTCTGAAGTGACAGATCAGATTAGCTGTAAGTGTCATCAGCAGAACAATGATGGGAAAAGCCTTGAGAGGACATTACATCACCAACAGAGCGAGTGTAAAGTAAAAGTAAAGAGGACCCAGCACCGAGCCTTGTGGGACACCAGCGTAAATCTGATGCTTTACAGGAGAACTGTTTTTTCTGCAGTATTCCTGCATGTCGGCGTGTGGAGTGGTGCGGAGCTGCTAGGGGGGAGGTTCAGGGATGCTGCAGGCGTGTGAATGGTACTGATGCAGGTGTAATTTTCTGTGTGTATGTGTTCATGGTTTTGGCCTGAGGGTGAAGGCCCTGTCCTGTAGAAACATCTATGCTTCACTGAACAAACACAGACAGCACACACACATGATTCACACTGCAGGACTGAGTCAGGCTCACAGGAGCACAACACCAGAGGAACCAGAGGAGCAGGTAAACACACCAGACGATGCTAAGAAGACATCAACCAAGGCACACATGCTTTACTATAGCAGCACAAAGAGCCTAAGCACACAAGTACGTCTAGAAATTAATGATTAAAGCAGAAGAAATTCACTATTTTGGAATTTTGGGTGAACTAAATTCCAGATCTGAACCTTATCAGAACCTTACCATCGATAGAAGATCTTAAAAAGGGCAATTAATTCATAAAAGTCTGCCCAAAATGCCCAAAATGAAGCAATAATGGGCAGATGGGCTGAGCTGGGGAGTTGGGGATGAGCTGGGGTGGTGATCATCATCCAACATCCTTACCTTAGAAACTTTCTTGTTGCTGAATGCAATCAAATCCTCACAGCAATGCTCTTCCGAAATCTAGTAGAAAGTCTTCTTAGCGACAGTTACTCCAACAAAAGCAGGAGGATGTTTTTTTTGTTTTTTTTAAAAATTGATTTCAGAAGAGACAGTGGATTGGCAAGTGTCCCAATATTTTTATCCATATTGGAAGTAGTAATTAACAGAGGATACTATATATATATATATACTATAGCAACAAATTGATGATTAAAGCAGAAGAAAAGCAATATTTTTTTTGTTTTTATAGGTTTTGTAGCAAACAAAATTCCAGATCTGAACCTTATTGGAATTACCATCGTTAGAAGATCCTAAAAAGAGCCAAATTCAAGAAAGTCGACCAAAGAAGAAGCAACAATAGGCCGATGGGCTGAGCTGGGGAGTTGGCAATAAGGTGGGGTGGTGATTATCATCCAACATCCTTACCTTAGAAACTTTCTTGTTGATTTCAGAAGAAACAGTGGATAGGCATGTGTCCCAATACTTTTGTCCATATTGGAGTAGTAATTCACAGATGATACTATATGAATGAATGATTAAAGCAGAAGAAATTCACTATTTGGGAATTTTGGGTGAACTAAATTCCAGATTCCAGAAGATCTTAAAAAGGGCAGTTAATTCATGAAAGTGATAAAATGAAGCAACAATGGGCTGATGGGCTGAGCTGGGGAGTTGGCGATAAGGTAGCGATAACCTTCTTGTTGCTGAATGCAATCAAATCCTTACAGCAATGCTCTGTCCCAAAATCTAGTAGAAAGTCTTCTTTTCTGGACAGTGAGACAGTTACTCCAACAAAGAAGATCAACTCTTTTTAAAAGCCTTGAGCCTTGAGAGCCTTTTCAGAAAAAAACAATGAATGATCAGGTGTCCCAATACTTTTGTCCATATTGAAAGTAGTAATTATTGGATGATACTATATATATATATATATATATATATATATATATATATAGCTATTTTGGAATTTTTGCCAGAAATCCCAGGTGGTCCCTGTGGTGTTGCTAAGTAGTTGCTAGATAGGTGCTAGAGTGTTGCTAGGTGGTTGCTATTGTATACCAAGTGGTTGCTTTGGTTTGCTGGGTAGTTAGCTGTGATGTGGGGGCCATGTGGGTAAATATATATATAGCTATTTTGGAATTTTTGGAATTACCATCGACAGAAGGACCTAAAAAGAGCCGAATTCAAGAAATGAAGCATCAATGGGCCAAAATTCCTCCAACCTGGTGCAGAACTGATCACCAGCTACCAATCCTTACTAGCTACAGTCAGTGAGAGCAGGGGTTCACATACTTTTTATGACAAAGACATTTAATGTTGGGTCATTTTTTAATCAGACCAGGTGGTTCCTATGTTGTTGCTAAGTAGTTGTTAGATAGGTGCTAGAGTGCTGTTAGGTGGTTGCTATTGTATACCAAGTGGTTGCTTTGGATTTGCTGGGTAGTTAGCTATGATGTGGGGGCTATGTGGGTGCTCTAGTGATGTTCTGTTGCATTGTACTGTTTTATGGGTTTTAACTAGACCACCTGTAGCCCCCCAGCTCACAAGCAGGCTAAAGCACCTCTGACTGCTGAGTATAATGACTAAATCAAACATTATCATAATCAAACAGCAAGCTGATCATCGCAGAAAAAGCTTCTAACGAAGGGAAACAGTAGTTTTGCAGAGAAAGTATCACTTTTACTGCAGGAGGGGGGCAGGATTCACTGCTCCACTGCAGTCATTCAGTACCTCTGACTCATAAAGCAGTGAGATTCAGGACAAACGACAGACAACACTGCCCTCTAGTGTTTAAAGGTGCACGAAATGTGTCCTCTGCATTTGACCCATCTGTGGTAGTAAACACACACACACACACACACTAGTGAACTAGGGGCAGTGAGCACACACACACCCAGAGCAGTGGGCAGCCAACTCCAGCGCCCGGGGAGCAGAGAGAGGGTGAAGGGACTTGTTTAAGGCCCCAACAGTGTCCGAGACCAAAAAATGACCAAAATAGAGGCGGTCCTCCAGAAATGATGCTCTGTGTTTGCTTTGGTGTTGCCAAATGGTTGCTATGATATCCCAGGTGGTTCCTAAGTTGTTGCTTAGTAGTTGCTAGATAGGTGCTAGAGTGTTGCTAGGTGGTTGCTATTGTATACCAAATGGTTGCTATGGAGTTGCTGGGTAGTTAGCTATGACGTGGGGGCTATGTGGGTGCTCTAGTGATGCTTTGTGTTTGTTTTGGTGTTGCTAAATGGTTGCTATGGTATCCCAGGTGGTCCCCATGGTATTACTAAGTAGTTGCTAGATAGGTGCTAGAGTGTTGCTAGGTGGTTGCTATTGTATACCAAATGGTTGCTATGGAGTTGCTGGGTAGTTAGCTATGACGTGGGGGCTATGTGGGTGCTCTAGTGATGCTTTGTGTTTGTTTTGGTGTTGCTAAATGGTTGCTATGGTATCCCAGGTGGTCCCCATGGTGTTACTAAGTAGTTGCTAGATAGGTGCTAGAGTGTTGCTAGGTGGTTGCTATTGTATACCAAATGGTCGCTATGGAGTTGCTGGGTAGTTAGCTATGACGTGGGGGCTATGTGGGTGCTCTAGTGATGTTTTGTGTTTGCTTTGGTGTTGCTAAATGGTTGCTATGGTATCCCAGGTGGTTTCTATGTTGTTGGTAAGTGGTTGCTATAATGTTGCAAGGGTGTTGCTAAGTGTTGCTGTCAGGTGGTTGTTAGGAGGTTGCGATGTGGTTGCTTGGCAGTGTTATGATTTTGCTAGGTGGTTTGGAGATGGGTGCTATAGAGTTGTAAGGTGGTTGCTATGGTGTTGCTAGAAGGTTGCTATGGTGTTCAAGATATTCGAAATCTGAATTCAGTTTTAAACACTGACCAATATTATCAAAGTGCAACATTTAGGGTCTACAAGGTGAGGCCACCAAGTGAAGGGCAACGGTACTGCGCCACATAAACCCAAATAACAGGAACCCTGAAACAGAAACACTCACAGAAACGCTCATATTCACCTGTTTAGAGTCTGAAGCAGGCTGCAGAAATCCAGTCATATTTATTAAAGGAGAAAGCACAGCTTTATTAACAGCATTCACAGTAAATCATACTTTAGTGCCGTATGTTTAATGACAACATAAAAAAGGCAAGACGTCTATAAATCCCACAATCCAATGGGAAGTTGCTGAATCCATGAATGAACATCTGGAATAGGTGATGATGCAAATACCGACAGTACTACAGACACTGCAGTCTACCTGAGTCAGGCTGAGAGCCCACAGCTGTTCTTATACGCTGTGAAAGCTCCGCCCACACCACAACGATGCTAACTAATCAGATTTACAGATGTGTTTAATTGTAAGGGGTGAAGAGAAGTTGGGGCTGAGGGAATTGGTGACTTTTAGGTAAATGAACTTGTGTTTCAGTGAAAGGTAAAATCCTAGAAGCAGAATTATTTAATCTATGCTATTTGTTTTTACAGCTTTTTAAGATGTGTTGATTTACTGATTCAACTGTACAATGAGACACTTAAGGGTTTACATGAAAGGTACATTATAGTTAAAACATTTCATTAGGCACCTACAAGGTTATACACAGGTTATACACAGTACAACTAGCAGTGAAATGCTTTCATAAATAAATCACATTATTATTATTTTTTAGGATTTGATTGTAACTTAATAAACCTGCACATAATACACAGGGAATAGTACAAATATAATATTTCTATAGCAAATTTAAATCTACATTATTAATTATTAATAATTAATTATCACTTTATCCAGTAATTGAACCAATAAAGTTGTATATAAAGCTAATCGAAATGTTAATTAAGATTGAGGAGAGTGAAATTAACTGTTTTGTCAAGAATTGAAACTTTGAAAATGTGTTTATACAGAGTGGCAAACTAAGGTAGCAGAGAAATAACACACTTAACGAACACTAGGCGGTTGCTAGGGAGTTGCTATGGTATCCCAGGTGGTTGTAATGAGTTTGTTCGGTAGCTGATAGGTGGTTGCTATGGTGTTGCTTGGTGGTTGCTTCCTAATCCTGTTCCTAATACCATTTAACCCAGTAAAGCACCATTTAAGCACCCAGTGGAAACGTCAGTGGTCTTGGTTCTATGTAGATGTTTTGCCTTTACTAAAGAACCCTTAAAGAACCCTTAAAGAACCCTTAAAGGAGTGTAGTGGTACTGGTGTGGTCCATTGTATGGCATAAACACACTGAAATATCAGAAGCTTATTAAAAATAAATAAAACTGAAAAACAGTCGATTCATCAGTTTAATGCACTGCTGAACCTACAGGTCAGTGGTGCTGCAGGCCACGCCCCCAGACATGAGGTAGGTACAGCCACCACTGTGACCCCTGACGTCTGAGTTTGTCTGCAGACAGAGGGAAATAGCACAGTGTGTGTGTGTGTGTGTGTGTGTGTGTTGTGTGTTTGGTACTGCTCAGATGGCACGTGGACAAGGTTCCCTCTCCGGCACGTTACGCATTTCCTATTCCAACCAGCAGAGCCACCAGGAACGCAAGGTTTCCCAGAAAGAATGCAGCCAGGAGGAGAAGCCCTGTACTCGTCTGTCAGGAAACACATTTATACACACTGTCAGGAGCTCGTATCTCACTTCATATACTTCCACTTTATTATACTCATATCATTTATATATACAATTTATACAGATACTAATTTTATGTGTTTTAACATTTGTTGTTTTAAATTTGTTTTATAGAGTATTTATTTATATAGTGTTTATTTATAGATTGTCTATTTTATAGAGAGTTTATTTTATATAGTGTTTATTTATAGTGTGTTTATTTTTATATAATGTTTATTTACAGTGTGTTTATTTCATATAATGTTTATTTATAGAGGGTTTATTTATATAGTGTTTATTTATAGAGGGTTTATTTATATAGTGTTTATTTATAGATTGTCTATTTTATAGAGAGTTTATTTTATATAGTGTTTATTTTTATATAATGTTTATTTTGTATAGTGTTAATTTTATATAGTGTTTATTTATAGTGTATTTATTTTTATGTAGTGTTTATTTATAGTGTCTATTTTATAGTGTTTATTTATAGAGTGTCTATTTTATAGAGTGTTTATTTTGTAAAGTGTTTATTTATAGTGTTTATTTTATATAGTGTTTATTTATAGAGGGTTTATTTATATAGTGTTTATTTATAGAGTGTCTATTTTATAGAGTGTTTATTTATAGAGGGTTAATTTATATAGTGTTTATTTATAGAGTGTCTATTTTATATAGTGATTATTTATAGAGTGTCTATTTTATAGAGTCTTTATTTTGTATAGTGTTTATTTATATAGTGTTTATTTATAGAGTGTCTATTTTATATAGTGTTTATTTTGTATAGTGTTTATTTTGTAGAGTGTTTATTTATAGAGGGTTTATTTATATAATGTTTATTTATAGAGGGTTTATTTATATAGTGTTTATTTATAGATTGTCTATTTTATAGAGAGTTTATTTTATATAGTGTTTATTTTTATATAATGTTTATTTTGTATAGTGTTAATTTTATATAGTGTTTATTTATAGTGTATTTATTTTTATGTAGTGTTTATTTATAGAGTGTCTATTTTATAGTGTTTATTTATAGTGGCTATTTTATAGAGTGTTTATTTTATATAGTGTTTATTTTGTAAAGTGTTTATTTATAGTGTTTATTTTATATAGTGTTTATTTATAGAGTGTCTATTTTATAGAGTGTTTATTTGATATAGTGTTTATTTATGGAGGGTTTATTTTATAGTGTTTATTTTGTAGAGTGTTTAATTTATATTGTATTTATTTAAAGTGTTTATTCATAGAGCGTTTATTTATAGTGTGTTTATTTATTGTGTTTATTTTATAGTGTTTATTTATAAAGTGCAATGTCTCTAGTATTTCTTATTCTGATTCTGATATTCATCAGCGCTGGAGTTATTCACTGTATCACATCATATTTTACAGTAAATATGTTGAATTTTCACATCAGTAATATTAAAGAATTGTATCACAGATAGAACTGATGGAGTAAATGATAAAAAGGCTCTGAAATTAGGAACTTTCATACACCATCCCTGTCTCACAAAACCTCTCCTGAACGGTGTAATGTCTCCCTCTCCTGGCCTCAGTGGGCAGCTCATACATAGGTCATGTGCTTCAGTGTGCATGGGCTAAGCTCATGGGCTCAAGGTGCTGTTCATGATTGGGGGGGGGGGTCTCAATACAAAGCACAGCAAGCCGGTGGACTGGAGTCATTCTTGGAGCATTTCTATTGGTCCGTTCAACATGAAATTCTCAAATAATGTCAAACAGTTTGAGATACAAGGTTTTGAGTGACAGTGATGGTGTATGGGATAGGGTTAAAAGTGCACTATATGGCCATAGCATTATAATAGTGGTTCAATTAGTGGAACATTTGGAGGTTCTTCAGTTTGAAACTGTGGATGACCTCCTTAAGGTGCGTTGAGGAACCTTCAAGAAGATCATTTAGAACAAAAAGGTTCTTTGAAGGTTCATCAGAGCACCTTAGGAGGTTCCTCCACAGTTTCAAACCAAAGAACCTACAAAAGATCCCAACAGTCAACACTATTAACTAACACACTTACCCCGCTGGATTCAGGATCCGCCCCGCCTGCAAACAAAGAGCCTGCTTAATTAACATCATTGGCTTAAACATCAAAGGATAAAGAAAGTAATCAATACTTCAGTGTCTTTGAACAATATTAAAAAACTGATATGTTGATAAACGGTTGATTTAGGGTGTGAGTTCAGCTGACCAATCAAATCCCTCTCACTACATCACACAACCTCCTCTGGTAAGACATGAGTGTTTTACCCTTCTGCCTCCATCTCTGGTGGAAGTCCTGGAACAGGAAGAAAATGGCCTCCCAGGCCACGAACCCCCCCATCACCTTCGACAGCCACTGCTGCTCAGAAGCGTCCACCAGAAACAGGCCGGTGAAGATGGCTGCCACTGTAGAAGGAGAGTTATAATACAGAGCGATAGAGGGGATATTTTCTCTGCTCATGTTAACACTTCCTAACCCTATTAAACCAAACTAAACCTCTCTGAAGATCTATTCAGAGTGTGTGTGAGTGTGTGTGTGTGAGTAACTGATTAAAATCTGACCCCCAGAGTAGTGCGAGTAGGATGAGCTGCATGGTCACTGTGAAGTGTCTCTCTGAGAGCCACTGTGCTTCTCTCACTGTATAAAAGACCCTGCTGCTGCTGCCCTTATTGTTGGGTGCACTGCGGTAGTTTCAGTAATAATGACAGGATGCAGAGATGCAGAGCGGGGCTGAGTGTAGGACTACTCACGTCTCGATATGCTTAAGAGAAAAGCTGATATACGAAACAATATGATTATATATATATATAAAACTTTACAACCTTTAAGAAGTATATTGTTAAAAAAAACAGCATGCTGGATATTTAAATAGTGAATATCTAATGTAATAATAATAATAATAATAATAGTAATAATAATTAATCTAATGTAATATTTAAATAGTGAATATCTGTGTACCTTAAGTGATATACTATATATATATATATATATATATATATATATATATATATATATATATATATATACACACACACTGTATATACCTCATTAACGCTCAAAATTTAAATTAATGCATTAAATAAAAATTTTTACCAAGTCTGGCCCCAGCTTCCTCCCGTAGGTCTCTCTCTCTCTCTTTACAGAGGCTTGTGGCATATTAGCGATTTTACTCAGCGATGTAAACACTGCGTCACTACTGTTGAGCTTTATTTTATTTAACATTTATTTTACTAAAAAAAAAAATATATATATATATATATTTATATATTTATTTATTTATTTATTTATTTGTTTGTTTGTTCTCTAGCCCAAAAATTCAAGGACGTGCAGCCCTCTCCTGAGAGAGCAAGGCCGATTGTGCTCTCTCTGACTCCGGCTGCTGACGGCCTGGGATTATAGTTATTATGGTATTTTTATATTTTTAGGAATGACCGGAGTAGGAGGTGCAATATTAAGATAAGGGCATTTTTTCTATTTTGTATAAAATTATTGTAATTAAAATATTAATTTGTACAATATGTAGCCCAGCCCTACTGCGGTGTGAAGTACAGTTATGTCCATATGTATTTGGACACTGATGCAAATGTAGTTTTTTTAGTTGTATAATCATAATGATTATGATTATTATTTGATCATTTTAATTATTTAAATAATGATATAATTAATTTTTAGTTATATAATCGATATGGACATAAAGTCCAGACTAAAGACTAGACTTCAGACAGAAAGGGTTACTGTAGATGAGTGTGACTGCTACACACACCCTGTGTTTACAATACTGTTAAAAGGCTGGGTTTCATACCTGCCAGGCCCTTAATGGCTAAAGCGTTGACAGCGTGTGCCCAGTTGAAAATGAATCTCCTGCAGAGGAAGGAAAACAGAGTGAGTCCCAGCGTCACACATCACCCTCATAATAATAATGTGAATATGGCAGTCGTTATTTACACCGTATCACAATTTCATGATGAACGGACCAATAGAAACGCTCCAAAGTGACCTGGAATGAAATGCTGTGCACTGTTTTCTGACATCACTTTCTTATGGTCTTTGATCTTGTCTCTATGGCGATCACTCTTTGCAGAGTTTGTTTGTATGATCCTTTGAGGTCTCATAAGGTGATCCAATCAAGCCATAAGGTGATGACTATCAACCCACCTAATGCTGACCCTCACCCTCATCCCCCGCTTACCCCTCCTTAATCTCCTCCTCCTCTATGAAATCACAGGGCAGTGGTGGAGGCTCAGCGGTTAGAGCTCCGGGCTGCTGATGACAGGGTTGTGGGTTCGATACCCGGGCTCAGCAAGCTACCACTGTTGGGCCCTTCACCCTGGGCAGTGCAGCAATGGCTGCCCACCACTCCGGGCATGAGTGCTCACTGTGTGTGTGTGTGTGTGTGTGTGTGTGTGTGTGTGTGTGTGTGTGTGTGTGTGTTTAGCAGACGCTAAATTAAATCTGTGTCCATTTCAAATGCTAAATATGGTCTTGTCTAGTCAGTTCTTTGGACTGGATCGGGCTGAACTAAGCTATGCCCATTAAAGATCAAAGCTTAGTTGATCACAAAAGATCTGCTAATTGGTGTACATAAGCTTTCATTCGTTAGCTACATTAGCCTTGTTAGCTATATTTGCCTTCATGGCATCAAACCTGAAGCGCTAACACTCTACTATAAGAAATATGAACTCGGGCTTTATGAAGGTTTATTGTCCAATAATTTATTCATTCTGCATTAAATGATTTAAATGATTAGTTATTGATTACTTTATTAGTACATATCTGGAGCTCTGCCCTGTTTAAATCACTAATAACCAAATTATTATGTGTAATAATGCATGATAAACACCTTGTTACCACCCTGTTACGCTAATTATTCAAGGATGCTTAGTCCGTATTTAGTCATGAGTAGAACCTACAGCACCTGGACGGTTCCTTAAAGAACATGCAGCTGGACAGATGTTAGCTGGACCCTTTTTAACAGCC
The DNA here is from genome assembly GCF_030463535.1 of Salminus brasiliensis. Classification (NCBI taxonomy): domain Eukaryota; kingdom Metazoa; phylum Chordata; class Actinopteri; order Characiformes; family Bryconidae; genus Salminus; species Salminus brasiliensis. Next base: position 2,568,870 of record NC_132882.1, on the reverse strand, counting down.
AAATGCTGATAAACTGAACTCCAGTATGTACTGAACTCACACTGGAATTATAGAGGTTCAGTATCCTGAATAGCTCATTAACTCATTAAACATTTATTTAGAGCTTTTAGTCTCTAATTAGTGATCAGTAGAACCTCCCTGTGGAACATGGAACCCTTCTGGATGTTTAAACTCTTATTAACTCAATAAACTCACATACAGCAATAAACCTGGCGCTGTCTAGAACCCATATTATTCAAAGCACTACCACTGACAGGTTAATTATGTGAAATGTAATATTAAGTAATGCTTAATAACATGCATAACAGGGTGGTAACAGTGATTATTACCACTGCACAAGCAATTATTAGTGATTTTTTATTTATTATTAATAAATTATTCAGAAATGTCAAATTCAGAATTTACTGAATAAAGAACTAGACCTTAATAAACCCCTAATTTATGCTCTTTAAGCCCTTAAAGAGCCTACGGACCACCAGCGGACCACCAGCAGACCAACTTCTATTACCAGAGAATGTGTGATAAGCCTTGGGGTAATAAGGGGTTAAGTAAAGTGCTTCCCATGAATCAGGAGTAAAGTAGCTTCTCCCTCACCTCTCGTGTTGAGGTCCACAGCGGAACATGGCAGCGATCGGCTGCACCAGGCTGAGGATCATCACCAAAACGCCCAGCACCGGGTGAGCTCCCTACACACACACAACGCACAGCACTGAGCAAAGCTTTCAATCTCCTATAAGAATCAGTGTGTAGAGCTGCTGATCTGCTCAGTAAATCACTGATATCAGAATAAACACTAATAATATCACTCCTACAGAAAGTGGTGGTGGTTCTCCATCACTGTGTTCATCATTAGAACATCTCCAAAGTTCTCCTCTCTCATGGAGTCTAGTATTATTTAGAGTTCTCCTCAGATCAACACCTGGTTTGGTGGTAAATCAGGGCTTAATGATGGTAAATCAGGTGAGCTGCTGCTGCTGCTGCTGCTGCTGATGGAGTTGAACACATCCTCCACGCTGTGCTGGCTGGACTGGGGGGCGTCCAGGAGAACCCTGGAGGAACCGAGCTCTGTTCTTCAGACTAGCTCACCGACAAAATCTCACTACTTTCTTTCTTCAGAATGAGAAGCTCTTGTTTCTCCTTTTTACTGGATTCATGTTCACCTGCTTTATCTGATCTGATGAGATCTGGAGCTTCTACAGTAGAACCCTCTCACTGCTGAGAGACGGGGGGTAGAGGGGTGGGATTAGGGGCCTAATAGCTCTGAATGGTACTGAGTATACCAAATATCTTGTAGTTGTATTCTTTAGAGTCTTTGTTTTAATCGGTAATGTGTGTGTGAAGTGTGTGTGAAGTGTGTGTAGAGGGCATTTGTCCGATATTTACCCCGGCCCAGTCTCTGGCGTAGGAGAACACCAGAATGAATGCGATAATGGTAGCAGCAACAGAGAGAATCATCAGAAACACATGAGCCTGAGGAGAGCAGTGAGAGAGAGAGAGGCAAGTGTTACACAATACACACACACACACACACACACACATATATATATACACTCCTACACACCAGAAACACCAAACAGACCCATTCTGACCTTCATACATCTCTTCAGGTTTGGATTAAATGTCAAAACTTGGTCAAAAACCATGAAATGTTCATTTCCACTAGCTCTCCTAGTGCTAAGCTAACACATTTTGGACGGCTCTGCATTAATCAGGGCAGTGGTGGCTCAGCGGTTAGAGCGCCGGGATATCGATAACAGGGTTGTGGGATCGATTCCCGGGCTCAGCAAGCTGCCACTGTTGGGCCCTTGAGCAAGGCCCTTTACCCTCTCTGCTCCCCGGGCGCTGGAGTTGGCTGCCCACCGCCAGCGCTGCCCACCGCTCTGGGTGTGTGTGTGTACTCACTGCCCCTAACACATGTGTGTGTGAGTGTGTGTTCACTACCAGATGGGTTAAATGCGGAGGACACATTTCGCTGTACAGTGACAAATACGTGCACCTTTACCTTTAATCACAGCTATTTGAAGCTTGTAAAAAAGACTTGTTGTGAAAGAAAAGCCAGACGGGCACAGTAATTCCTGCCAAGCCCCTCCAAGCTCCACTTTAAGCTTACCTGACCTAGGTCTGGAGGCACGCCCGACTGTAGTGAAGCTCATAAGCCATTTCCAGTTCCAACCCACTAGCCAGGACAACCCCCCCCCCCATTACACAATGCTACCACTGCTGGGAGGGTGAAGACCAGCATGGTCTGCCTCTGAGACACCTGAAACTGCCGCTGATACAACACCACAGGAGCGCAACACGCTTGGAGGAGAACGCTAACAGCTAATGGCTGTGGCATTCCTGGGGATTGATTAACTTGCATCCGGGTCCAGATGTAGACGGTTCTGCCACATTTTGGTCACAGTTTGGACAGAAAAGTGAGGCTAGAAGTCGGCCTACAGTTATGGGCTAATTGGGCAGAGGCCTGGCTTCTTGAGAGCTGGAGTGAAAGCTTGCGAGAACTTCGTAATGCTGCGTAACCCAAGTCATGTTTGTGTAAAATCCTGACTGTAGGGGGAGCTATGGGGCAAGAAATGGCCAATCTTGTAGAAATACTGACTTAACTGATGTCATTCCCACAGATCTCAACACAGAGGTCATTTTAGTCAATGCTCCTGTTGAAACACTGGCCAGTGGGGTGGTCTTTGAGATCACTCCTATGACCGTCTTGAAACAGAGTGGAGGTCTGATCTGGGCTGCTCAGCATTCGAGTACAGTATCAGTCAGTAACGTGTCTAGAACCTCCTTAAGGACTACAGTGACATTATTTTATTGCAAAAGAACTGGAAATCACCAGAGGTGTGAAAAGTATTGACATTCATTACTTAAGTAGAAGTGAGTGGAGATACGAGGTTTTAAAAGACTTCTATAGAAGCTGAAGTATCAACTGAAGCTTTTTACTCCAGTAAAAGTGTAAAAGTACTGGTTTCAGAACCACTTCAAGTAGAAAAGTAAAAGTAATGGAAGGAAAACAAAGACCGAAAGCTTAGGCCGCGCCACAGGGGTCTATAGTGCACTACTTCAGTCGTCTTCAGTCCAGCTCCTGAAGTCCTACGACCAGTGAATAAGCTAATTGCTAGGCTATCTCCATCAGGTTTTCTCTGAAGGTCTAACTGACAGTAATAGCTCTCAGCCTCTGCAGGTTAAATTCTAGAAATCAGTAAAAGTAAAAGTAATAAAATCCAGAATCTCACCACAAACCAGAAGTCTTTGCCACAGCACTTGGTCCCCTTGCCTGCTTTCTTTAAGTAGCGGGCGATCAGCATACCGATACTGCCCGTGGTCATCCACGCTATCAGCATTAGACAGCCTGGAGAAGAACACGGCCGTCATCAGAAGAGGAAGAAGTCAAGTCATCAGCAATAACACAAACATCTCTTTTAAAGGTCTTAATGTTTTGGCTCATGGACGTGTTCACCAAGGTTCAAGGTTCTGTAAGGGTTCTTTAAGGGTTCTTTAAGGGGTTTTAGTAAAAGCAGTGGCCCAATACAATTCTTTACTTGATTACATTAAACGGTTCTTCTCGATGACTGACAATCTCTTGTAGATGGTTCTTTAAAGAAGCTTTAAGTATATATACTGGTTCTATATACTGGGTTCTACTGTTCCGCTGAGTGTAGGAACCCTTTATCAGTATTATATGGAAGTCTTAGTGTCTTGTTTCAGAAATAACTCTCTCTCTTTTTACCTTCTCCCAGTAAATGGCCACCCAGCCCGACCTGCTGGAAGATTGCCCGCTGAGGTCACCTCTACCTGCGTCAGACCAGCTGCCACCTACCAGTCCAACCATCAGGCCCCCCACCCAACACCACCCATACCAGACTAGCGGCTCACCCCTCCTACCACTGCTACCTGTTTAATGACCATGTTAAACCTAAATGGACTCGTAACTATCTGCACTATTAATATCACCTCTATTAACTATCTGCTGTATCTGGTTTGGTCATTTTTATCAATAATTAATAAATAGTTCTGATCAGAGGAGGATGGGTCGGGTCCCCCTTGTGAGTCCTGGTTCCTCCCAAGGTCTCTTTCTCCAGCTCTGAGGGAGGTTCTCCTTGCCACTGTCGCCGTTGCGGCTCACTGGGGGTCTTTGATCCTTCATGTCTTACGATATTTCTTTTTTTCTGTCTTTTATTAATTACTAATTATGTAAAGCTGCTTTGTGACGACAACATTGTAAAAAGCTACACAAATAAATCGGACTTGACTTGGGCCGCCCTGCTTTGGGGAGGGACTGACCATGAGCTTTTACGATGGCAGGGTACTCTTCTTCTCCTTCCACAGTTTGGATACTGGAGAGGTCGACCTTAGAGCTGCTGATGAAGGGGGTTCTGCTGTGTATCTGGATCACACCTGTTTAGGTAAGAGAGAGAACCCATCATCAGTCCTGTACTGTCTCTATCGGACCAGAACCAGCTTGCTTTTTGCGTGTTATTAAAATAGTGTGTTTACATACACTCAAAAATCCATTCCCAATCTATTTCGAGTGTGTAAACAGCAAAGATCTGAGAAGGTTGCAGTTTTGGAGGTGGAAAGGCTTTATTCTGACAGCTATAATATAATACAACGTCAACAGCAGACTTCAGATAGCAGCTACAGAATGATGCACAACCTCAGAGATCCACACAGGCCTGATGATCCAATACAGTCGTGTGCAATAGTTTGTGCACCCTGTCACTGTTACCCTTGGTGAGGCTGGATTACGACAACATCCAGTGATTCAGTGATTCTGCTGGCCCGTGTGAGCTCAGAGATGTTAAATTCTAATTATTCTCAGGTAAACACTGAAGGTGAGATTAGGACAGTAAACAGGGTGTTTACTGATTACATCACAACCTTATGTTAAATAAAAGTATGGAATATTTGTTTTTTACATGATATGAGCTCTTTAAATTTACTCTAGATGTGCACGCTACTGTTTTAACTGCTCTTCTTCAAACAGCTTTAATTTTTAAAGGGAAACCTTCAGCACCTGCAGCATAGGAACGGAAGCAGCAGCAAAGTGGAGCCCCCTTGAGAACCTTCACTATAACTAGAATTCACAAACTGTATGAACAACTGCAATAGGAGCTGAACCACTGACTGTATATATGATATATATGATCTATACAGTCATTGGGGGAGGAGCTAGAATTCTGACTGTATAAATGATATATATGATCTATACAGTCATTGGGGGAGGAGCTAGAATTCTGACTGTATAAATGATATATATGATCTATACAGTCATTGGGGGAGGAGCTGAACCGCTGACTGTATATATGATATATATGATCTATACAGTCATTGGGGGAGGAGCTGAACCGCTGACTGTATATATGATATATAAGATCTATACAGTCATTGGGGGAGGAGCTGAACCGCTGACTGTATATATGATATATATGATCTATACAGTCATTGGGGGAGGAGCTGAACTGCTGTTTAGGTATATGTATTGTGGAGTGACCTTGCTGCTGTTCCATAGGCTGAATGAGATCAGGGTTCTTACCGTTCTTGGTGGCACCGTAGGCAAGGAAGATGTAGTAGCTGCTCCCAGAGGAGGAACTGCGCGTGGTGCTGATGGGGTTTGCAGAGGTGAAGGAACAGCTGATCACTCCGTTTATCAGAGACACACTGATACCTGAAACATTACCCTGTAAAACCATACAACAGCTGGCTCAGCGAGTCAGTGAGAGCGTAGGTATGGCCAAAAAGACACCAACTGATAAATAAAGTAGTGTCCCCATAGCAACGTGATCTATGACTGTATACAGACATTCCTCCAGACTCCCCCTGCAGGCAGTTTCTGTACCATAACAGTGTGTGTTTGGTGGTTTTTGAAGCAGATCAGCTTTAACTTACACTAGCTAGCCAGGTCCTACGACCTAGCTAGCCAGTGAGAGCTAGCCAGGCTAAAGTACCGCTTCCAAACATGGTGGAGGTAGTTTCACACACTGCTACTGTAACTAAGACCCCCAAAGTAAACAATGAGAGACCCCCCACCCCATATACAACTCACAGTGAGAGCTAGCCATGCTAAAATACAGCTTCCAAACATGGTGGAGGTAGTTTCACACACTGCTACTGTAACTAAGACCCCCATAGTAAACAATGAGAGACCCCCCACCCCATATACAACTCACAGTGAGAGCTAGCCATGCTAAAATACAGCTTCCAAACATGGTGGAGGTAGTTTCACACACTGCTACTGTGTAACTAAGACCCTTAAAGATACTTCAACATAGTTTGTTTACCATTGTCAAATTTTTAAATTTGATTAATTAATCAATAAACTCTATTTTACTGTTATTCTGATATTTAATATTATTGTAATTGTTTCTTTTGTAGATCAATACTACTGCCGGAAGTAGAGATGTGAATGAGTGAGTAAGTAAATGTGTGTGTGTGTGTGTGTGTGTGTTGTTATAATCCTGTCTGATGATATAATGACAGTAATAGCAGGGTAAGAGCAGTACCAGTGCGATGGTGGTGGGTGTTGTAGTTCCGGTGGAGAAAGCGTGCTGTAAGTTGATATTTCCACTGCTGTCCTTTCCACATATATAGATATCATCTTGACCCTTAGGAACAGAAAACAAGCACACAAACAGGCGTCACACACAAGAACAATGACCCGAGGAACCCGCTGGACACCAACACTAACACTAAATGAACAGCCTTCCCCCCTTTACCAGAAATGCAGTCAGTCAGTCCGGTCAGGTCAGGTCAGGTCAGGTCAGGTCAGGTCAGGTCAGGTCTGGTGTCTGAGGTTTGGCTTCAGTAAAGGCTGGATATTGTGGTTTCTGATGCTGTATGAATCGCTGCTATCTATAAACATGGACTAAAGCACACTACACAGCCAAATACTGGCGTCCCAGTGCCAGACCCCTCGAACCCTGGCCCCTAATACCCTAATGCTGTCTCATTCACACACACCACCCATACAGTGATATTAACCACAACACAGGACCAGAAACAAGAGCACACTGTATATGAACTACACCCTTCATATACAAATAGTGAATTGTGTGACATAGATATACAGATAGATAGACAGATAGACCGGTAGATATATACATAGACAGATAGATATATGGAAAGACAGACAGACATACAGATAAATGGATAGAAAGACAGTCAGACAGACAGACAGATAGATAGATAGATAGATAGATAGATAGATAGATAGATAGATAGATAGATAGATAGACAGATAGATAGATAGATAGATAGATAGACAGATAGACAGATAGATAGATAGATAGACAGACAGAAAGACGGACGGACGGATGGATAGATAGATAGATAGACAGACAGACAGACAGACAGACAGATAGACAGACAGACAGACAGACAGACAGATAGACAGATAGATAGACAGATAGATAGCTACCATCTCTGTGTCGTCAGAAAAGCCGATGGACACGTAGCCGTCTGCACTGCCCACGATTTCAAACTTGTACTGTGTTCCAGAAGGTGTAGCAGACATGAAGTAGCAGGTGGAGTCTGTGGACGGGTCACAGTCTTTGGGGTCACTGAAGCAGGTCTTAGTGCTCCCACAGCCTGTACTGGAGATCATACTCTGGCAAAGAATAGCACAGACAAATGACCATTCCAGCACATACCAGTATAGAGACACAGTCAGGTAGGGTCAGTAGCTGTTTCTAATAAAGTGGCCAGTGAGTGGAAGCACAAGGTGGGTGTTTCTAATAATGTGGCCAGTGAGTGGAAGCACAAGGTGGGTGTTTCTAATAAAGTGGCCACTGAGTGTAAACACGAGGTAGGCGTTTCTAATAAAGTGGCCAGTGAGTGGAAGCACAAGGTAGAGGTTTCTAATAAAGTGGCCAGTGAGTGGAAGCACAAGGTAGGTGTTTCTAATAAAGTGGCCAGTGAGTGGAAGCACAAGGTAGGTGTTTCTAATAAAGTGGCCAGTGAGTGGAAGCACACCGCAGATGTTTCTAATAAAGTGGCCAGTGAGTGGAAGCACAAGGTGGGTGTTTCTAATAATGTGGCCAGTGAGTGGAAGCACAAGGTAGGTGTTTCTAATAAAGTGGCCAGTGAGTGGAAGCACAAGGTAGGTGTTTCTAATAAAGTGGCCAGTGAGTGGAAGCACAGGGTGGTGTTTGAGGATGTAGATGCTCACAGAGTTGGTGGTTGATGACTGAAGGGAGACTCCATCTGAAGAAGGATTAACCGTAACTTTCGGTCTGATGTAGGTCAATGCTGTGCTCTTCACACCCACCCAGAAGGTGGAGAAATCCTTGACGACTGTGGCTCTAGGAAGGAAATGATGAAACACACACAGCATATAAGTCCAGCCCAGTCTGGAATGGCTAATAAACCGGCATTTCTGGGGTTTCCAGTTGCCAAAAGTATTTGGGAAGTATTTATTTGACCTCTTGTTACCATGTAAAGCACATGTTTGGGGGTAGAAGATCCTCCTTCCTTTACCTGAACTCGATGCTGTTGCTGTTTCCAGAGGCCGGAGCTTTCCATGTACTCTGAATTTGAGATTTCAGGGATTTCGAGGTGTGAGACACTGCTGCGTTCTGAAATTTAGATGACTTTAGTTAGTGTATAGGTGTCTTAACATTTACACATCTAGTTACTATGGCTACAACATTCAGATGATGCATTTACATATGCTTGGATATTTGCATAATTAGGTCTACGTGAATACAAAACAGACTTAATTCAAATGGATCCATCATTTTCACTTCACAGCAGTAGGTGGTAACAGCCTCTGCTCCTCTGAGAAGGCTTTACTCTACATGTTGGAACACTGATATGAGGGGGTTTGATTGCATTCAGCCTCACGAGAGCATCATGTACTGATGTTTGATGATTAGTTCTACCACTCCAACTCCCAAATCCCAGAGGTACTGGATGGAGCGCTCTCACTAGAGGGAGGAATCCCATAGCCCAATGCTGGGGCCTGTATAACCCTCCAGCCCTGCTGGTTAAATGAAAAGGTCAAATGAACTAAATGGACAAAAGTATTGGGACACCTGCTCATTCATTGTTTCTTCTGCTGTGAACATTTGATTGCATTCAGCAACAAGAGCATTAGTGAGGTCAGGATGTTGGATGATGATCACCACCATCCCACCTCATCACCCCCAACTCCCCAACTCATCCCAAAAGTACTGGATGGAGCTCCACCACCATCATTCCAGAGAACACAGTTCCTCCACTGCTCCACAGCTCCTCAATGCTGGGGGGCTTTATACCCCTCTAGCCCACTCCTGGCATTAGGCAGCATGGAGCCAATAGGTCCTGCAGAGAGTCCTATTCTATTGGCAGTGCACTTGCACATCTGTGTCAGCAATAGGTGCAGCTTAAAGTAGCTGAATGCTTTCATTAGAAGGGGTGTCCACAAATATTTGGACATGCAGTGTATTTGAAATGCTGAAACGTATTTAGTGAATGGAGGGACTTACAGACAGTGGAGGGCAGGATAGTAGCTGGGCGCTGCTGCCAGCTGAGGTGAAGGAACCCACAGGACTGCTGCCGCCAACCTGTCGAGCTTCCAGCAGAAAGCCTTGAAACGTCCCTGAGTTAGCAGTGAGCGTCACTGAAAAGCAGACGGGGCCTTTAGGCTGCTGCACTGAAGCTCCAGCGCCTTAACCACTGACTCCTCAGTGAGGCACTGAGAGGACACTCAGCACACCACAAACATCTACACCAACCGAGGACGACATTAGTGCTGTATTGTTTATTAAGACCAGAATTAATTAGCATTTTTTAATCATAGATTTTTTTGTATTCATTCATTGGCTAGTTTATGTATTTATTTATTTGTTTGTTTGTTTATTAATTAATGTACCAGTTGATTTATTTACTTATGCATTTGTTTGTTAATTAATTTATCTATTTATTTATTTATTTATGCATTTGTTTATTAATTAATCGATCTATTTAATAAATTATTTATTTTCCATTCCATTATCCATTTGTTTATTAATCAATTTGTCCATTCATTTATTTATTTATCTATCCATTTCTTTATTAATTAATTTATCAATTTCTTCCTTTATTTATTTATCCATTTCTTTATTAATTAATTTATCAATTTCTTCCTTTATTTATTTATCCATTTCTTTATTAATTAATTTATCCATGTATTTATTTATTTATCAATTTCTTTATTTATTAATTTATCCATTTATTTATTTATTTATTTATTTAAAAAAAAATATTTATGTATTCTTTTGGCCGTTCGTTTATTTATTTGATTCTTTATTGATATAAATAATTCATTAATAATGGGATATCTCAGCATTGCTTTATTTGATACTGTATACATGAAAATTCAGTCATAAATGCAGCCTGTTTTTAAATGATTGCATTTAGAGTTAGAGTCTTATGCAAAAGTTTGGGCACCTCTGGTCAAATGACACATTTTGTCATTTCACTTAATCCTAAAGCACAGTTTTTCTTTCATAACATAAAATAAAAAATAAAAAAAAATCGAAATCATCAGTATGAACTGTGCCTTTCCAGTTGGAACTTAGTGGTGGTCCGTGCTGGATTTTGAGGTATGTTTCGTATCATAGAAGCCGTCCTCTTTGCAGATCCACTCCAAGGATTATCACACAGTAAGGTGTAGTACTATTGGCCCTCCAGCGGGACATGGGCTGTTTAAGGGGGTAATACTTCGTCCCTCCTCCTATGCAATATTGTCAGTGCCACTGACAGCAACACAACCCCCAAGCATGATAGATGCTTCACAGTTGGCAAGGTGTTCTCTTCATGAAATGCAACCTTTCCCTTCATCAGGTCCACAGCACTGGAGCTTCGTCAGAAGGTGAGGGTTCCTTCTTATGCCTCTTCTATACAGGTTATGCAGGTTATACCCTCCTGACTCAGCTCACCTCCTGACCCTTCTGCAGGTTCTTTGCCTGTCTTACCAGCATATGAGCAGCTCTCTCTCTCCACAGTTCCCCTGAATAGTCCTCACTGTAGAATCTACACGCTGGAAATGCTAGGCTACGTGCTTACAGCCTCACAGGTATTTAATAGTTCCGTTTCCAGATCTTCAGACAGATGTTTAGAGGAGCCCATGTTTGGTGAATGTTGGAGAAGGTCTGAAGAGTCAGAGAAGAGTTCCTAATGGCAGCTGGTGACATGCCTCAGGCCTGACTCACTGTGGGTGATGAGCTGATCGTACACATCGCCCAATTTAGCCTACAGCAGTTTAGCCCCGCCCACTCACGCTGAAGGTTACACTGAGCTTGTTCAGCCATGTTCAGTTCCTCTTCTACGGCTTCCTGTAGCTGCTGCCCAGGTCATCAGATTCAGACCCCTGACTCTGGCCTACAAAGCCAAGACTGGACCAGCCAGCCCCTCCGTACTTGATGGCAATGGTCAAAAGCCTGATCTGCACCGAGAGCCCTTCCAGCTTCAAGTACGGCTCAGCTCGACCCGCCATCCTTTAAGATCCACGGAAGACGAGCGTCCAGACTTTTTACTGTCCTGCACCGAAGTGGTGGAACGAACTTCCCCTGGGTGTCCGAACAGTCCAACACTCGCTGTCCTGAATGATCACATAGACCTGAATTTCGACTGGTTTTGGTTCATGAACCCACATAAAGGCCTGCTGAGAAACTAAACTGCTGAACCCATACGATCCAGTGTGGCTAGAGGAGAACAGACTGGGGACGCTGGGGTTTGCTGGGGTTTGTTGGATAAGGATGAGATGTATGACCTGTAGAGTCATGGCTGTTCTGGTAAGGCTGCCTAAGGCCATTATTAGCCCGCGGGTTCGTTATGTAGAGCTCTGTCAGCTCCTCTCTCTTTTACTTGTTGTCCAGAAGTCGTCTCAGGCAGTCGTGAGTGTGCTTTTTGTCTTTCAGCCACTGCTCACGGTTTTTAACTCGTATCTCCTTCCAAATGAACCGAGAGGAGATAAGCACAGCCTGCTGATGACAGCTGGACACATCAGCCTGATGGAATTCAGGTGGAATCAGGTGTGATGATTTGCCGATTGGCTGGATAGGTGATAGGAGGTGGGTTAAAGTAGGATTTGGGAGCATGTGTATGACGTGTGTGTGTGTGTGTGTGTGTGTGTGTGTGTGTGTGTGTGTGTGTGTGTGTATGACGTGTGTGTGTGTGTAAGTGTGTGTGTGTGTATGACGTGTGTGTGTGTGTGTGTATGTGTGTATGTCAGCCATCTTTTACTTTTGGGAGAATCAGAGGAGTGAGGAGTGTGAGGGAGAGAGATATGAAGAGTGTGTGCTGTGTCTGTGGGACTGTGACATCATGTGTGATCCCATTAATTTTGAAATGTAAATTTATTAAAAACTATAAATGTGATCGACTCCAAAAATACGTATAAAATACAAAACACACTTTGACCAGAATCTGTATGTTTATGTTTTCACTGCAGAAAACTAATTAATAATAATAATAATAATAATAATAATAATAATGAATGATAAAAGTAATAGTAGTAGTAGTAGTAAGAGTATTAGTAGTAGTAGTATTAATAAAAATAATAATAACAACAACAATAATAATAGTAATAGTAATGGTAATAGTCATAGTAGTAATAACAATCACAATAATAATAATAATAATAATAATATTAAAGTATAAAAGTAGTAGTAGTAGTAATAATAATAATAATAATAATAATAATGTTAAATTATAAAAGTAATAGTAGTATAGTAGTAAAAATACTAATACTAATACTACTAATAATAATCACAAAAGCAACAACAACTACAATAATAATAATAATATAGAATTTTCAGGCACTATGACAAAGTGATAAGTGAAAAAACAATGAAATTGAGATATAAGGTTAATGCTTCTGGGAAACACAGTCCTGAAAGGTTACTCAATGTAATTATTAAATTCTTATTTCTGTTACTGAACAACCCAAACTGAAATGAAATGAAATGTAAACACAATCACATTAAAATGATTTGGGGAAATTCTTGCAAACCTGTGACCCTGAGTTTAAAAGGTTCCAGCATATTTACACTCAGATGTGTTTATATCATCACTGTCACATGAAAACCTACATCATGTGAATCTGCCGGTTGTTCTTTATATTGTCTCAGAATTTCATGATAAATGGACCAATAAAAATGCTCCAAAATGACTTTTATAAACAATGAGATTGACTTCCATTAAAAGTTCAGAAGGTTTGTACAGTATAAACCCGTAGTCCCGTCGTTTTTTACTGCTGAACAAAAGCACTGATCACCTCATAAAGAGCTGGTAGGTTTAGCCGGAGGGGCTAAATCATCAGCTGACAGTGTGTAGAGCAGAGGGTCTGCAGGCCCACAGGTCACTCTTCACACCTGAACAAACACAGACAGACAGAAGCTAAAGCTAGCCCAGCCTACCTGTGATCTCCTGCCCGTCCGTGTAGGTGCTGTTGTTGGTGCTGATGGAGAAGGGAGCCAGGCTGTTTTGGGCAGGCGCCCTGTGGTTGGGGGTCATGTCCTCACAGCTGCCGGACACCATTCCATTGCCATAACCCTGCACCGACCACACACAGGCCAGCAGCACCAACCAGGCCAGCATCTACAGAAAGCACAGGGGTGTTTTAGTGCTGAGAAGCAGAACTGTGAGCAGATGGTGATGTAGCTCCAGTTTTAGCGTAAATATTTAAATAAATAATGCATATCATTAATAATTAATTATATATTAATCAATTGATTAATAATCATATCCGCCCCTGTCGTTTTTTAGCTTGTGTACATAGCTTTGATACATTTCGGAATAAATAAATGAAGATTTTTGGGTGATTTTTCATTTTACCACCCTGTTACACTACAGTTTTTCATTTTCATGACAAAAATAAATAAAAATACATAAATAAAATAATCATTTGTCTTAAGAAATCTTCTAGACTTTACATCAGAAATTCCCTAGACATTGATCAGACACTGAGTTGATTACTGATCTGAATCTTCTATTTGTGTTCATGTACATTTGTATTGAGGCATTTCTAGGCTGTGTTCAATCAACTGCAGTTGGAAACAGTTTGACCTGTGGTTGCTGTAGATGCAGGGACAGATAAACCAATAGCGGCAGTGAGAAGGTGGGACTTAAACAGGCTGGGTTAAAGCCGTAAGAATCTGCACACAGCCCAACCCAGCCCAGCCCGGCCTACATGCTCATGCTCATCTGGGTGGCCAAATGGGCCCCATCGTTACAGCCCACCCTAATCTCACATGGGTCCCATCTAGGGTGCAATGTGCAGTGTACAACCCAAATGGGGCCCATGTTTAACCTCTTCGGGTCCTATCACTGACCCTAGTGGGACCCTGGTGGGCAACTATTTATGGGCCTTTCTGGTTTCCAGTTGGGCTACCCATACAGGCCCCACGTGGGAATGGCCCAAAGATGGCTTGAGCCAATGGGAGGGCCTTTTAGAGCCTTTTTTCAAGACAGGGATTAGGCCTAGTCTAGACTACATCGTCACACTAGAAAGTAGCCTAGGCTGAGATGTAAGATGTAATAAAATACACTAAATAAATATATATATATATACACACTGATCAGCCATAACATTAGTACCACCAGTCGAATATTGAAATGGTTCCCCTACAACACTACAACAGATCTGACCATTTGAGACATGGACTCTACAAGACCTCTGAAGGCGTCCTGTGGTATCTGGACATCTTCAGACGTTAGCAGCAGATCCTTTAAGTTCTGTACGTCGTGTGGTGGGACCTCCATGAGCATCAATGAGTCGTAGGTGCTGACCGCCGCATACCGGGAAACCATCCCCAAGACCCGCCTGATGTTCTGGAGACGTTCTGACCCAGTCATCATCTAGAACCTCACAGTCTGGTTCTGGTCAAAGTGTCTCAGATTCACTGACTGCCTAATTTATCCATAATATATCCTGGAGAGGTGCCACTGGAAACAGATCATCAGTGTTTTTCATTTCATCGGTCAGTGGTGCTAATGTTATGGCTGATCGGTGTGTGTGTGTATAGTCTCTGTCTTTATATAACAGTGTGTTTGACACCTGGAGAAATCCACCGTACCTACAGCTTCTAGATAGTGTGACCTAGACAAAACCATCATACACTCTATACAGTACTGAGTTCTTTGGTTCTTTACAGTTGTAGAACCTCTTTTGGTGCTATATAGAACCAGAAGGTTCTATAAGAACTATAAACACAACAGGTTTTCCATCTTTAACCAGGCAAAGGACCATTACAGCTCTTACTCAGATAGTTATTTGCCATTATTTTATATTAATATATAACTTAATGATTGGATTTAATGATTGGACACAGATTAGGCCTAGTCTTGGACTGGGGCTGCAGTCTAAGTATTGAATCATATTGGACTTTTTTTCTTTAGCTTAAACTAATGCTAAATCTGAATATAAATATAAAAATACACAATATAAAAGACATAACATGACACTTATGTTTATGATATGTTTATCCATAGAATCATATTCACCCTGGATTCACCTGGACCTGCACCTGTACCTGCACCTGGACCTGCACCTGTACAGCCCCCTACTGGGGTCCAGTATTTAATAAAAATATTTAATACTGTTTTAATTAAAAAAATAATACTCGGATAAACACATATCAGAGTCAGGCTGTAGTGTGAAGAACCCATAACAGCCTACAGCCCCAGCATTCCTCACTGTAACTAAACCTTCAGTACAGTATGATGACAATACCAGACCTGAGCCTCAGACAGTCTACACTACACAGCACTGAGAGAGCCGGGGACTGTGGACGTGGTAGGTCTTATGTTTGACCACAGCAGAGAAGAAAACACTGGAAGCGTTGAGGAAACACCTGCTGCCTACCTTAGCCGAGGAGCCGAGGAGCCGAGGAGCCGAGGAGCTGAGGAGCCGAGTCGTCAGAGTGTAGAGGCTCCAGTTGTGTCTGCTGAGGCACAGTGGGAAACACCTGAGACGGACACTTATAGTGGGCGGAGACTCGGTCTGTAGCTGCAGCACCGGAACTCTGTAAACAAGGTGCTCTGTATGGTATGATGGCATTACAACCACTTACAGTAAAATACAATAAAAAGAGTGTTCAGCTCTAAAGAAGAAAAGAAACTTTAAATATTGAGAAATCATCTAATAAAATCAAGAAATCTTTTCAAAATCATGAAAAATAATGGAAAACCATAACTCATCATAACATGTAAAATAGTCTGTAGACATGTAAAAAAAAAGTCTCAAAATAATAATAAAACATTCCACAATATCAATAACTCATCTCAAAATATTGAGAAATCACCCAATAAAATCAAGTAATCATCTCAAAATAATGTAAAATAATGTAAAATATTAAGAAAACATCCCAGAATATCAATAAATGATCTTAAAATATTGAAAAACCATCTAATAAAATCAAGAAATTGTCTCAAAATAATGAAAAATAATGGAAAATAGTGAGAAATCATCCCAGAATATCAAGAAATGATCTAAAAATATTGATAAAGCATCCCAGAATATCAATAAATGATCTAAAAATATTGAAAAACCATCTAATAAAATCAAGAAATTGTCTCAAAATAATAAAAAATAATGGAAAATAGTGAATCATCCCAGAATATCAGGAAATCATCTCACAATCATAAAATAACAAGAAATTGAAAAATCTTCAAAAATGACATCAGTTCACTTAATAATGAAACAAATACTGTATTTTTATGTTAAATGGTAGGAATGGACACAACACTCTAATGTTTTTAATAAAGGAGCATGCTGTCTGTACTGTAAAGCTCTTAGATCCTACAGTTTTGTTTATTATGTGATAGAAGCTCTTACTTTGGGAAGAAAGCTGCAAAGTGAAACAGTGAAAACCCTCCTTTACGCTCGAACAAACCGTGGGACAAGAATATTTTAGGAATAGCGTCGAATTCATCGAGTCTTTAACTTGCTGATGTAGAAACCGTAGGTGTGTGACTTCGTTTGGGTGAAAATGCTCAGATTTAAACTTTGTCGTTGTTTAACAAGTCCTGCTCACTTCGCTGTTTTTGCGGAAGTGGACGTGGCAGAGAAGAGACTGAGGAAGTCAGTTGGCTAGTGTTAGCTTTTAGCCAAGCACAGATCCTCATCTGCTTCTCCAGCTGTGGCTAGAGCTTTCTCTAATGGGCTGAAATTATGTAAATATCGGGGGTGGACGTCAAACAAGTCGAAACTGTGATGTAACAGTTTCAGGGTTTTGGAATCGGCCCGTTTTCCAGCTCTGTTCTGGTTCTGCTGGATGTTCTGGTTCTTCTTTTTTTAAGGTTGTAAGGATTTTAAGGTTTAGCTGGGAATGCTTTAGACAGCCAGTTATCCTCGCACATCAGCCAAACCCACACTACATCACTGTGAGCGGCTGAAATGCGTCAACGCTTTGAGGTGGGGAGGAACGAGAGTCCGAAAATCCTAAGCTCCCATTTGCCCTGAAAGCACCACAAGGCCAAAGGTCACCCATTATATGTCATTATTGTGATGTCAGCACTGAGCAGCAGGTAGCCCCTGGGAACAGACTTTTACAGTCTGATAGGCTGAATCTGTGTACCACACTAAAGTTCAGACTCAGGAAAGTTTAACTAGAAAACACGAAGCAGGAATCTGACAAAACATCTAATCTATCTAATGAACATGAGTGACGGACAGAACCAAATGAGTTTACGTTACCATGGCAACGCACACAGCCTTGATACAGAGATGTTGGATCTTTAGGGTTCTGATATCTGGAACCGAGTTAGCAGCCCATAAATAGATACAAGCTTGAGCCGTGACTGGGGGAGCGACACCCTAACCCTAACCCCCCCCCCCCCCCGTAAATATATAAATAAATAAATAAATAAATAAATAATACAAATAGATATATAGACAGACAGACAGATAGACGGATAGATAGATAGACGGATGTGTGTGTGTGTGTGTGTGTGTGTGCGTGTGTGTGCGTGTGTGTGTGTGCGTGCGTGCGTGTGTGCGTGTGTGTGTGTGTGTGTGAAGTTCATGTGGGTTATTTAAGTTTCGTCTCCGGTGTTTCCTCCAGGACAGAGCCGCCTCACCTGCTTTTCTGCTGAATCACGCTGAGAGCCTCCTTTTCCAGCTCAGATCACAGGGCTGTGTTGTGGAGGTGTGTTGTGTGCGTCAGCACTGTGTCAGGTATGAAATCACTTGAAGGACTGTGTTATTTTTAGTCTACCTGAGCTGTTTTGTTGTACATCTGATGGAGGACTGTAGAGCATTTCATACTTCAGCCAACCCTACATTTCACAACCCTCTGGACATCTGTGAACCTGTGAACAGGGCAGGTTGTTTTACATTAACTTACATGATCTGACTAACAAGCAGAGACCTGTAATTCATTAGTATAACTTCAAGAAGAATTTAATGTTTATCTCATGTACATTTTTAGATATCTATAACTGGTCATAAGATATTAGCTGGCAGGAGGGGGTGGTTGTAATGTTATGGCTAATGGGATGAATTAAATAAGGGATTAGTTGAATAATTTATGTGACAAAGCTCTGTCTGTGTCTTGCTACTACTGTTTCATCACTGTCACAGTCTGCAGGTGTGTGTGTGTGTGTGAATAACCAGTCAGAGTGAATCAGCCATGGGCCAGGGTCGTATTACACACACAATAAAGGCCACACTGTGACCTGTGTAATGGGGGGTGGGGTTTGGGTGGGCTGTGTATAGCCCATTTTACAGTAGACGTGGTTACCGCACTGCTTGCAGGTGCACTACCATCAACCAGCATATCCTTTTACACTGTAACACACAGGGGCTGTTTCTGCTGAGTCACACTCACGGTTCTAAAGGTTTCTACCTGGAAACAGTACAAAATGCAGTGTTCTCGATATATTGTGGAGGCCTGTGGGCCTGTAAACAAAGCACCTGTATTTTATCTTGTAGAGAAAGGAGGGGAGCTGATTCCTCAGAGAACGATCATGTCTGTGCTACCGCCTGGCTCTCTCATTTAGCTACTATAGGGAGTTATAGGGAGGCCTGCTGGAGTTTCTTTTCTCTCACATTTTGTATCCAATCTCAAACACAATCTTAACACCAGTGTCTTTCCTGTCTGGGTTGATGCTGCTGGTGGAAGATCAACATTGACTGGGTGTCCCTGCTCCTGCTGCGACCCTCCAGACCGCCTCTGGGGCTGCCGACCTGAGCCGTTCACCCTCCGGTCAAGCCAGAGAACCCCAATAGCATGCTCCCCTCGTCCCCCAATATCAGACTGACTCCTGCATAAACTCTTACTGAAACTATTACTACTAAAATAAGTAATCATAGTTATAGTCATGAATTCTTTACACATTCATATTAATATCAGTCATTCTCTGCCATTAATTCCCCCTGATCAGACTTCTAACATTAATCTCTCTGCAGATGTTTTTCCAGGCCGCTGTTGCTATTGCCTTGCTTAATTGGGGCTAGTCCAGTAGAACTGTACTACTTTGAGAAAACAAAGGGAAATGAAATAGGAGGAAGGAGGCTGTTTTTAAAATGTAAGGAGGAGAAAGTTCAGATAATTGGGGGAAAATTTAAGTAGAAGTAAAAAGTCTGAAAAATAAAGAATTACTGCAGTAAAGTTTAGATAAACAACATTTCTACTGTAGTAAAGTAATGGAGTATCTGTACTGCGTTACTCGACTCCTCTGTTTTACTAAGTTTCCAAACTGCACTAAGTGACCTAATGTGACTTTTGTTTGTTGTGGACGAGAGTCTGGGGCCAATGTTCAGATTTCTGTGGTCATTTGATCACGTGCAAGAGCAAGCGTTTGATTTCCGAGCTTAAAGGCCGAAGTATCTTTAAGATCATACAGGTCAGGTATGCTGAGCTGCTGCAGGGCTGCAGGTCGGTTCTCACTGATGGAGGTATTGGTCTGTAATGGAAACGTCTCCTGAGATAAAGGACTTCACTAAAGCAGAGGTGCCGGTGCATCAGATGTGGATGAAGGCCGGTAAATGTGACGAGATATAAACATATCTTTCCATCAGCAGTTTCTGCAGCGGGTGAGTTTTCAAAACAAGCCAAACAGCAGAGGAGCAAAGGCCAACCATTCCAGTCCAGTTTGCACATGTTCTGAATTGTGGTGATGGAAACTCCCCTGTATTTACTGCATCAGCAGAAACACTCATGATCATTATGACAGAACATCATAACAAGGCTTTAAAAAAAAGCTCTTTATGTAAAGTGGTGGGTGTGGTGCAACAGATAACACCACTACCTGCCACTGAGCTACCACACCATGCTGGAGACTGTGGTTAGACTCCCGGTCTGGGTGACTATGCTGCGCTACACCAGTAAGAGTCCTTGGGTAAGACTCCTAACACTACACTGACCCACCCCTGTAATACGAGTTACCTTGTAAGTCGCTCTGGATAAGAGCGTCAGCTAAATGCCGTAAATGTAAAGGGTAATGTTTTGATTGGCCCAATCAGACACAGACAGTACCTTCTCAGGTCAGGCTCTCACTGATACAGACTGGTGAGTTTTGTGAAATATGATTACATGAATTATATTTATCATAATTATAATTAATTTGATATTATTTTTTTATGGGAGGATGTTGAGGGTGTAGGCCAAGACTGTGATAAATTGTATTTAATAAAAGCATGTTGGATGCAAAACAAATAGTATAATCTTAATAGTGCAATTTAAAATGAAACAATATTTTAAATAAACCATTAAAACGGCATAATAAATAAGATAACACGTGAAAAGTCAAATAAATACAGTAATAAAAACAGCAGAAATATAAACAAAAAACAACATTTAAAACAAAACAAAAAAAAGTTCATGAATACACACACAGCAGATTGATCACTAGAATATTTGTGCATTTCTTTAAAGACAAGGAAAAGAACATCTGTGACAATTTTGATAAAAAAGCATTAAATATAAATATTTATAAATGATATGTGGTCAACATGTTACACTCACTAAATTATGTAATTTAATCCTTTGAATACTCTTATAAATAAAGATCTTCAAAGGGTTCTTTCAGTGATGCCATATGAGAACCATGGTGGGTCCTTTAAAGAACCCTGTTTGTAATGGAGAGGTGTGTGTTTTAACTGGTGTTTAACTTTTAAACTGGTGATGAACCTGATGAAGGTTCTTTAGAATCACACATCATTGATTTTCTGGTTCATTTCCTCCTCCTCTTTCTTTCTTTTTGCTTTGAAAGATGGTGCATAAATGAAACATACTAATAAAATATAATATAAACAAGGTTAATACTTTATTACTAAAAAATATAATGTATTATTATTTATGTTACATCTTTTATAATATTTATTATAATTATCATATATATATATATATATATATATATATATATATATATATATATATATATATATATATATATATATTTTTTTTTTTTTTTATGGGAGGGTGTTGAGGGTGACTTTTCTCCTCCTGTTTATTTCTTTTTGCTTTGAAGCACAGTCATGTAAACCTTGGGATTGAAAGTGAAAGATGATACATAAATGAAACATACTAATATAATATAATATAATATAATATAAAAAGGTAATACTTTATTAATTATAATAATAATAATGTATTATTAGTTATATTATATTTTTCTTATATTTATTATAATTATAAGTTATATATATAGTGTGATAAATTGTATTTAATATAAGCATGTTGGATGCAAAACAAATAGTATAATCCTAATAGTGTAATTTAAAATAAAACATATTTTAAATAAACCATTAAAATGACATAATAAATAAGATAACAAATGAAAAGTCAATAAATACAGTAATAAAAACAGCAGAAATATAAACAAAAAACAACATTTAAAACAAAAAAAGAAAAGGTAATGTAAACAATAATAAAGGTAAATTAAAAGTAAAAAAAAAACAAAAACAGGCCAAAATCATATAAATGCTAACCAGAATTAGAACAACAGTTTATTAATATACACCATTTATTTTACACCACAAAGCAGAACAGCAGATATCGGCCCATCAGACTATACAGTATATCTGACTATACAGTATATATATATATATATAGCATATATAGCACTCTATATTTATATATATATAGTATAACTCAAAGGGCTTACACACTCACACACACACACACACACACACACACACACGTACACACACACAATATGGCAAGTCACAGTAACTGACTTCATGTGTCCAATAGCAGTTAAGGTCAAACGCACCTTTAGGTGTAAATAAACATCTCCTGCCTGCCCGGATTCTCCACGGCCGTGTTCTGCATGACGTCACAGTGCCCGCCTGATCCACCTGGACCCAAAACATCACGTCTTAGTTTCAGTAGCAGAGTGTGAAACTACCTCCACCATGTTTGGAAGCTGGCTAGCTCTCACTGTGAGTTGTATATGGAGGTCTCTCATTGTTTACTGTGGGGGTCTTAGTTACAGTAGCAGAGTGTGAAACTACCTCCACCATGTTTGAAAGGCTGTGCTTTAGGCTGGCTAGTTTTGCAGCTTTATATAAATACACACATGGTGTCTTGAGGGTAGCCTGAACATCCTGTAAACAGCTGATCTCCACCTTCCTCCACGCTTCATTTCCTTGTGAATGCGTCTCTGTCTGGAAGGTGGAACTGAGGTGGAGTTTATCACAGTCATGGAGACCAGGCCCTCTGAGAGTGGTCTTCCCCTGCACCTGTGCTCCATTACATAATCACTGTGTATAAACAGTCCCCAGCCCTCCTGTGGGTGGGTGTTGTTAAGTCATGCTCATCCAGGCTATCACCAGTCTTATCATTAGCGTTAGCATTAGCCTTATTCCACTTGTCGCAGTGTTCCAGTCAGACCAACTTAAACTAAGGTCAGGTCAGAAGCGCCTACTGCATGACCGGGAGGCTTTCGGCAATGGAGCACTGAGTCCTTGCAGGGATTTGAACTGATGACCTCCTCACACACAGAGGAAGTAGGAAAGCCTTAGCAACCCCTTGCAAGCAGATCCTACACCATAGCAACGCCTTAGTAACTGCCTAGCAACACCTTAGCAACAACACCTTTAGCACTGTAACACCATAGCAATGTAATAGCCACCACCTAGCAACACCTTAGTAACAACACCTTTAGGAGAGTAACACCTTAGCAACACCTTAGCCACCACCTAGCAACACCTTAGCAACAACACCTATAGCAGAGTAACACCTTAGCAACAACTCCTATAGCAGAGTAACACCTTAGCAACATCTTAGGCACAACCTAGGAATACCTTAGTAACATCTTAGACACCATCTAGCAACACCTTAGCAACAACACCTATAGCAGAGTAACACCTTTAGCACTGTAATAGCCACCACCTAGCAACACCTTAGTAACAACACCTTTAGGAGAGTAACACCTTAGCAACACCTTAGCCACCACCTAACAACACCTTAGCAACAACACCTATAGCAGAGTAACACCTTAGCAACAACTCCTATAGCAGAGTAACACCTTAGTAACATCTTAGACACCATCTAGCAACACCTTAGCAACAACACCTATAGCAGAGTAACACCTTTAGCACTGTAATAGCCACCACCTAGCAACACCTTAGTAACAACACCTTTAGGAGAGTAACACCTTAGCAACACCTTAGCCACCACCTAACAACACCTTAGCAACAACACCTATAGCAGAGTAACACCTTAGCAACAACTCCTATAGCAGAGTAACACCTTAGTAACATCTTAGACACCATCTAGCAACACTTTAGCAACAACACCTATAGCAGAGTAACACCTTAGCAACGCCTTAACCACCACCTAGCATCACCTTAACAACAACACCTATTGCAGAGTAAGACCTTAACAACGCCTTAGCTACCACCTAGTAACACCTTAGTTTGACAGGATGGGTTCTGTAATCTGAGGCGTGCTGGAACTGGAGGGTGGGAATGACGGCCTACTGTAGTCTGACTGGCCTCAGTGCAGCAGGTCTGTCGTCAGCAGGTGCTGCTCTATCGGAGGACGTGTATTTCGGGCAGTTTCTGAGGAACAGGTTTTCTGAGTTATCTGATCCTCTCCCTGCTCCGTCGCAGAGGGTGTTCACAGCCCATGCTCCGTCATGCCTGCAGGTATTGCCTTTCACATGACACAGCGTTTTTCTGCCTCCTCCTCCTCCTCAGGTATGCTGCTCTCCAGTCTGACAGAGATTCAGCACCATGCTGGACCGATCACGCCGACACTCTGCTTCACCAGACAGACAGTCTCAGTGTTTGTGTTTGGTGCTTCTACCTGGTCCATTTCTACCTGGCTTCAGCTGTGCACACCTGCTCCCAGTACACTGAGTCCACTGTGGGAGAATAATTATACTGAGAAATCCTGAGCTGCCCCCTGCTGTCTGCTCTCTGCTGGTGCAAGTTCCTTCAGGGCTGGGTGCTGCTGCCTGCCTACCCCCTGTTCCAGGCTCCCCTGCTGTGTACACTTGCCAATGTATGCCATAATCCTAAACCTAAACTCTTTGTTTTTCCTTCTCACCTTAGCAACCACCTAGCAACAGCTTAGCAACCAACGGCTATACCACAGCAACATCTTAATATCCGAGAAAAAGACTTGAGAATTTCCCCACTGTGGAACTAATAAAGGATTATCTTATCTTAGCCACCACCTAGCAACAACTTAGTAACCACCTAATAACAGCATATCAACCAACATCTATACCATAGTAACACCTTAGTATTCACCTAGCAACACCTTAGCAACAACACCTATAGAGGAGTAATAACATAGTAACCACCTAGCAGCAGCTTAGCAACCAACAGCTATACATAGCAACACTTTGTAACAGCTCAGTAACCACTTAGCACTTAGTAACCACCTAGCAACACCTATAGAAAAATATTACCTCAGCAACAACCTTTAAAACCACCTAGCAACACCATAGCAACAACACCTATAGCCACCTTTAGCAAATGCCTAGCAACATCTTAGTATCTGCCTAGCAACACCTTTGTTAAGACCTAGCAACACTTTAACAGTTACCTAACAACAACTTAGTAACCACCTTGCAGCAGCTAAGCAACCAACTCCTATCCCATAGCAATTGCTTAGCAACCACCCAGCAACACAAAACCAACACGTATGCCTTAGCAACACCTTAGCAACACCACTGCTGAGCTGCAATCACACTCGCATTTACGGAAGAAACTGTTCTCTAGTTTGTTGGGCTGTCCGGTGTCGACCAGAGGAGGACGGGTTCTACTTCTTGGTCTTGGTTCCTCCCGAGGTTTCTTCCGCTGGTTCTGAGGGAGGTTTTCCTGCCACTGTTGCCACTGACTTGCTGAAAACAGGCTCGGACCCGATCTCTGTAAAGCTGCTCTGTGACGACCTTATTTAGAAAAACTCTATATAAATGAATGTGAATTGATTTTAGACATATTAGATATACAGCACCTGCATTTCAGTACTGAGTGTTGTAGGCAGTATCTAATCTTAGAGGTACAATATGTAGACAAAAGTATTGGGACACCTACTCATTCATTGTTTCTTCTGAAATCAAGGGTATTAAAAAAGGTTTCTCCTGGAGTAACTGTCTCTAGGGAAGAAAGCTTTCTACTAGATTTTGGAGGAGCATTGCTGTGAGAACTTGCTTGCATTCACTGACAACAGCATTGGATGTTCAACAACAGACAACAGATCTTGGATGATCACCACCCCACCTCATCATCCCCAACTCCCCAACTCATCCCAAAAGTACTGGATGGAGCTCCTCCACCATCATTCCTTAGAACAATGTTCTTCCACTGCTCCACAGCTCAGTGATGGGGGGCTTTATACCCCTCTCAGACTGTCCAGAAATGCATGTGTACAGCTGTCCAAAGTGGGATTTGTATTTACTGCAGTAGAGTAAACGTGCATTACACTCTCACCTGTAGGGGGAGCCCATGAGCAGAACATATCAAACTCATTTAATAAATGTATTAAGGTAAAGGTGCACGTATTTGTCATTGTACAGTGAAATGTGTCCTCCGCATTTAACCCATCTGGTAGCTAACACACAGTCACACACACACACATGTGTTAGGGGCAGTGAGTACACACACACACCCAGAGCGGTGGGCAGCCAACTCCAGCGCCCGGGGAGCAGAGAGGGTAAAGGGCCTTGCTCAAGGGCCCAACAGTGGCAGCTTGCCGAGCCCGGGAATCGAACCCACAACCCTGTTATCGATATCCCGGCGCTCTAACCGCTGAGCCACCACTGCACCTATTATGAGTTGGGGGGTAATCAAACTCTTTAATGATATGATATGCAGCCTTTATTAAGATTTAAATACCTGTGCAGGTGTGCATTATACCTGGATATATCACCATCTCCACCAGTGAGACTGCAGGGCTTTAATGCACCTGTCAGTTTGATTTGTTATGATGCATCTGGTTTCAGGTGGAATATTAATGATGCTATTTAATATTACACCTGTTTTTAGATGTTTTAAATATATTGTTAGCATCATTAAATAAAAATAACATAATTAAATCAGAGTATTGATGAACACTCACTGGCCACTTTATTAGAAACCCCTACCTTGTGCTTCCACTCACTGGCCACTTTATTAGAAACCCCTACCTTGTGCTTCCACTCACTGGCCACTTTATTAGAAACCCCTACCTTGTGCTTCCACTCTCTGGCCACTTTATTAGAAACCCCTACCTTGTGCTTCCACTCTCTGGCCACTTTATTAGAAACCCCTACCTTGTGCTTCCACTCACTGGCCACTTTATTAGAAACCCCTACCTTGTGCTTCCACTCACTGGCCACTTTATTAGAAACCCCTACCTTGTGCTTCCACTCTCTGGCCACTTTATTAGAAACCCCTACCTTGTGCTTCCACTCTCTGGCCACTTTATTAGAAACCCCTACCTTGTGCTTCCACTCACTGGCCACTTTATTAGAAACCCCTACCTTGTGCTTCCACTCTCTGGCCACTTTATTAGAAACCCCTACCTTGTGCTTCCACTCTCTGGCCACTTTATTAGAAACACCTACCTTGTGCTTCCACTCTCTGGCCACTTTATTAGAAACACCTACCTCGGTTGATACTTTATTAGGAAAACGACTCATATTTATTTAGTGTGTTGTGATTATTGATTATTGATTAGGTGGTTAAAATAAGAACAGAGCCGCATATGTTTGGTTTAAGTTGAATGTTTATGTTTTATTAAGTTTATATTTATGAAGTGAGGCCGGAAGTGTCTTAGTGAGGAACCTTCAGTAAACCCGCTGTTTCCGCACGGCCGCGAGTGCGCGCGGACTCAGAGCATGGCGGGGTGGAGGAGGTGAATTTGAGTTTGTAAACATGAGGAAAATCAGCAGAGATTAATAATTCTGATCATCCAGAGGAAAACTGCGGAGTCAGGAGCGCTGCTGGGTGTGGAGTGGTGGAACATCGCGGTGAGTAAATTCGCTCACTGGCCACTTTATTAGAAACACCCCTCTTCTTCCTCCAGGTCCAGGTTCTGACCACTGGAGTGGGGTAGAGCCACTCACTGGCCACTTTATTAGAAACACCCCTCTTCTTCCTCCAGGTCCAGGTTCTGACCACTGGAGTGAGGCAGAGCCACTCACTGGCCACTTTATTAGAAACACCCCTCTTCTTCCTCCAGGTCCAGGTTCTGACCACTGCAGTGACACAGAGCCACTCACTGGCCACTTTATTAGAAACACCCCTCTTCTTCCTCCAGGTCCAGGTTCTGACCACTGCAGTGACACAGAGCCACTCACTGGCCACTTTATTAGAAACACCCCTCTTTCACCTCCAGGTCCAGGTTCTGACCACTGGAGTGGGGTAGAGCCACTCACTGGCCACTTTATTAGAAACACCCCTCTTCTTCCTCCAGGTCCAGGTTCTGACCACAGGAGTGAGGTAGAGCCACTCACTGGCCACTTTATTAGAAACACCCCTCTTCTTCCTCCAGGTCCAGGTTCTGACCACAGGAGTGGGGTAGAGCCACTCACTGGCCACTTTATTAGAAACACCCCTCTTCTTCCTCCAGGTCCAGGTTCTGACCACTGGAGTGGGGTAGAGCCACTCACTGGCCACTTTATTAGAAACACCCCTCTTCTTCCTCCAGGTCCAGGTTCTGACCACTGGAGTGAGGTAGAGCCACTCACTGGCCACTTTATTAGAAACACCCCTCTTTCACCTCCAGGTCCAGGTTCTGACCACTGGAGTGGGGTAGAGCCACTCACTGGCCACTTTATTAGAAACACCCCTCTTCTTCCTCCAGGTCCAGGTTCTGACCACTGGAGTGAGGTAGAGCCACTCACTGGCCACTTTATTAGAAACACCCCTCTTTCACCTCCAGGTCCAGGTTCTGACCACAGGAGTGAGGTAGAGCCACTCACTGGCCACTTTATTAGAAACACCTCTCTTTCACCTCCAGGTCCAGGTTCTGACCACAGGAGTGAGGTAGAGCCACTCACTGGCCACTTTATTAGAAACACCCCTCTTCTTCCTCCAGGTCCAGGTTCTGACCACTGGAGTGGGGTAGAGCCACTCACTGGCCACTTTATTAGAAACACCCCTCTTCTTCCTCCAGGTCCAGGTTTCTGACCACTGGAGTGGGGTAGAGCCACTCACTGGCCACTTTATTAGAAACACCCCTCTTCTTCCTCCAGGTCCAGGTTCTGACCACTGGAGTGGGGTAGAGCCACTCACTGGCCACTTTATTAGAAACACCCCTCTTTCACCTCCAGGTCCAGGTTCTGACCACTGGAGTGAGGTAGAGCCACTCACTGGCCACTTTATTAGAAACACCCCTCTTTCACCTCCAGGTCCAGGTTCTGACCACTGGAGTGAGGTAGAGCCACTCACTGGCCACTTTATTGGAAACACCCCTCTTCTTCCTCCAGGTCCAGGTTCTGACCACTGGAGTGGGGTAGAGCCACTCACTGGCCACTTTATTGGAAACACCCCTCTTCTTCCTCCAGGTCCAGGTTCTGACCACTGGAGTGAGGTAGAGCCACTCACTGGCCACTTTATTGGAAACACCCCTCTTCTTCCTCCAGGTCCAGGTTCTGACCACAGGAGTGAGGTAGAGCCACTCACTGGCCACTTTATTAGAAACACCCCTCTTCTTCCTCCAGGTCCAGGTTCTGACCACTGGAGTGAGGTAGAGCCACTCACTGGCCACTTTATTAGAAACACCCCTCTTCTTCCTCCAGGTCCAGGTTCTGACCACTGGAGTGGGGTAGAGCCACTCACTGGCCACTTTATTAGAAACACCCCTCTTTCACCTCCAGGTCCAGGTTCTGACCACTGGAGTGAGGTAGAGCCACTCACTGGCCACTTTATTAGAAACACCCCTCTTTCACCTCCAGGTCCAGGTTCTGACCACAGGAGTGAGGTAGAGCCACTCACTGGCCACTTTATTGGAAACACCCCTCTTCTTCCTCCAGGTCCAGGTTCTGACCACAGGAGTGAGGTAGAGCCACTCACTGGCCACTTTATTAGAAACACCCCTCTTCTTCCTCCAGGTCCAGGTTCTGACCACTGGAGTGGGGTAGAGCCACTCACTGGCCACTTTATTAGAAACACCCCTCTTCTTCCTCCAGGTCCAGGTTCTGACCACTGGAGTGGGGTAGAGCCACTCACTGGCCACTTTATTAGAAACACCCCTCTTTCACCTCCAGGTCCAGGTTCTGACCACTGGAGTGAGGTAGAGCCACTCACTGGCCACTTTATTAGAAACACCCCTCTTTCACCTACAGGTCCAGGTTCTGACCACTGGAGTGAGGTAGAGCCACTCACTGGCCACTTTATTAGAAACACCCCTCTTCTTCCTCCAGGTCCAGGTTCTGAC
This sequence comes from Salminus brasiliensis, assembly GCF_030463535.1. NCBI lineage: Eukaryota > Metazoa > Chordata > Actinopteri > Characiformes > Bryconidae > Salminus > Salminus brasiliensis. Next base: position 2,539,090 of record NC_132882.1, on the reverse strand, counting down.
CACAGGAGTGGGGTAGAGCCACTCACTGGCCACTTTATTAGAAACACCCCTCTTTCACCTCCAGGTCCAGGTTCTGACCACTGGAGTGAGGTAGAGCCACTCACTGGCCACTTTATTAGAAACACCCCTCTTCTTCCTCCAGGTCCAGGTTCTGACCACTGGAGTGAGGTAGAGCCACTCACTGGCCACTTTATTAGAAACACCCCTCTTCTTCCTCCAGGTCCAGGTTCTGACCACTGGAGTGAGGTAGAGCCACTCACTGGCCACTTTATTAGAAACACCCCTCTTCTTCCTCCAGGTCCAGGTTCTGACCACTGGAGTGGGGTAGAGCCACTCACTGGCCACTTTATTAGAAACACCCCTCTTCTTCCTCCAGGTCCAGGTTCTGACCACAGGAGTGAGGCAGAGCCACTCACTGGCCACTTTATTAGAAACACCCCTCTTCTTCCTCCAGGTCCAGGTTCTGACCACAGGAGTGGGGTAGAGCCACTCACTGGCCACTTTATTGGAAACACCCCTCTTTCACCTCCAGGTCCAGGTTCTGACCACTGCAGTGACACAGAGCCACTCACTGGCCACTTTATTAGAAACACCCCTCTTCTTCCTCCAGGTCCAGGTTCTGACCACAGGAGTGGGGTAGAGCCACTCACTGGCCACTTTATTAGAAACACCCCTCTTTCACCTCCAGGTCCAGGTTCTGACCACTGGAGTGAGGTAGAGCCACTCACTGGCCACTTTATTAGAAACACCCCTCTTCTTCCTCCAGGTCCAGGTTCTGACCACTGGAGTGACACAGAGCCACTCACTGGCCACTTTATTAGAAACACCCCTCTTTCACCTCCAGGTCCAGGTTCTGACCACTGGAGTGACACAGAGCCACTCACTGGCCACTTTATTAGAAACACCTCTCTTCTTCCTCCAGGTCCAGGTTCTGACCACTGGAGTGACACAGAGCCACTCACTGGCCACTTTATTAGAAACACCCCTCTTTCACCTCCAGGTCCAGGTTCTGACCACTGGAGTGGGGTAGAGCCACTCACTGGCCACTTTATTAGAAACACCTCTCTTCTTCCTCCAGGTCCAGGTTCTGACCACTGGAGTGACACAGAGCCACTCACTGGCCACTTTATTAGAAACACCTCTCTTCTTCCTCCAGGTCCAGGTTCTGACCACAGGAGTGGGGTAGAGCCACTCACTGGCCACTTTATTAGAAACACCTCTCTTCTTCCTCCAGGTCCAGGTTCTGACCACTGGAGTGACACAGAGCCACTCACTGGCCACTTTATTAGAAACACCTCTCTTCTTCCTCCAGGTCCAGGTTCTGACCACAGGAGTGGGGTAGAGCCACTCACTGGCCACTTTATTAGAAACACCTCTCTTTCACCTCCAGGTCCAGGTTCTGACCACTGGAGTGAGGCAGAGCCACTCACTGGCCACTTTATTAGAAACACCCCTCTTCTTCCTCCAGGTCCAGGTTCTGACCACAGGAGTGAGGTAGAGCCACTCACTGGCCACTTTATTAGAAACACCCCTCTTCTTCCTCCAGGTCCAGGTTCTGACCACTGGAGTGAGGTAGAGCCACTCACTGGCCACTTTATTAGAAACACCCCTCTTCTTCCTCCAGGTCCAGGTTCTGACCACTGGAGTGACACAGAGCCACTCACTGGCCACTTTATTAGAAACACCCCTCTTCTTCCTCCAGGTCCAGGTTCTGACCACAGGAGTGGGGTAGAGCCACTCACTGGCCACTTTATTAGAAACACCTGTCTTTCACCTCCAGGTCCAGGTGTCTGACCACAGGAGTGAGGTAGAGCCACTCACTGGCCACTTTATTAGAAACACCCCTCTTCTTCCTCCAGGTCCAGGTTCTGACCACTGGAGTGGGGTAGAGCCACTCACTGGCCACTTTATTAGAAACACCCCTCTTCTTCCTCCAGGTCCAGGTTCTGACCACTGGAGTGAGGTAGAGCCACTCACTGGCCACTTTATTAGAAACACCTCTCTTCTTCCTCCAGGTCCAGGTTCTGACCACTGGAGTGGGGTAGAGCCACTCACTGGCCACTTTATTAGAAACACCTCTCTTCTTCCTCCAGGTCCAGGTTCTGACCACAGGAGTGAGGTAGAGCCACTCACTGGCCACTTTATTAGAAACACCTCTCTTCTTCCTCCAGGTCCAGGTTCTGACCACTGGAGTGGGGTAGAGCCACTCACTGGCCACTTTATTAGAAACACCCCTCTTCTTCCTCCAGGTCCAGGTTCTGACCACTGGAGTGGGGTAGAGCCACTCACTGGCCTCTTTATTACTGTTGCTGATCATGTGGGCTAACTGTCCTCACCTGTCCAGGTGTCCGATGGATCGATCCTCCGGTGCTGAAGCAGTGGTCCGGCAGGCGGTGTCTCCTCTGGTGAGGATTGTGGCTAACTCTCAGGATTCAGCGGAGATTACTGACGCCCTCCGGACCCTCGTACGCTACCTGGCTGATGGGAACGCCTCGGCCAGTGAGAAGGCCGAATTCAGCCGCTCACACTACACACGAGTCCTGCAGGCGCTGATCAGCAATCTCGGCTCTGATTGGTTCCACAGCTTGCGCAGGGAAGTGTGGGATGGCTTCTTCCTCCAAGGTCCTCCAGACCAAGCCCTGCTGGTGCTGCTGGACACAATCAGCTCCACCAGGTAATAATGGTTAATTATGTCATAAGAGTCCTTCTGATGTTGGTTAAGAAGTTGTGACTGTATAGATCATAAATATCATATATATACAGTCAGCGGTTCGGCTCCTCCCCCAATGACTGTATAGATCATATATATCATATATACAGTCAGCGGTTCGGCTCCTCCCCCAATGGCTGTATAGATCATATATATCATATATACATTCAGCGGTTCAGCTCCTCCCCCAATGACTGTATAGATCATATATATCATATATACATTCAGCGGTTCAGCTCCTCCCCCAATGACTGTATAGATCATATATATCATATATACAGTCAGCGGTTCGGCTCCTCCCCCAATGACTGTATAGATCATATATATCATTTATACAGTCAGCGGTTTAGCTCCTCCCCCAATGACTGTATAGATCATATATATCATATATACAGTCAGCGGTTCAGCTCCTCCCCCAATGACTGTATAGATCATATATATCATTTATACAGTCAGTGGTTCAGCTCCTCCCCCAATGACTCTTTAGATCATATATATCATATATACAGTCAGCGGTTCGGCTCCTCCCCCAATTACTGTATAGATCATATATATCATATATACAGTCAGCGGTTCAGCTCCTCCCCCAATGACTGTATAGATCATATATATCATATATACAGTCAGCATTCTAGCTCCTCCCCCAATGACTGTATAGATCATATATATCATATATACAGTAAGCGGTTCAGCTCCTCCCCCAATGACTGTATAGATCATATATATCATTTATACAGTCAGAGGTTCAGCTCCTCCCTCAATGACTGTATAGATCATATATATCATATATACAGTCAGAATTCTAGCTCCTCCCCCAATGACTGTATAGATCATATATATCATATATACAGTAAGCGGTTCAGCTCCTCCCCCAATGACTGTATAGATCATATATATCATTTATACAGTCAGAATTCTAGCTCCTCCCCCAATGACTGTATAGATCATATATATCATATATACAGTAAGCGGTTCAGCTCCTCCCCCAATGACTGTATAGATCATATATATCATTTATACAGTCAGAGGTTCAGCTCCTCCCTCAATGACTGTATAGATCATATATATCATATATACAGTCAGAGGTTCAGCTCCTCCCTCAATGACTGTATAGATCATATATATCATATATACAGTCAGAATTCTAGCTCCTCCCCCAATGACTGTATAGATCATATATATCATTTATACAGTCAGAGGTTCAGCTCCTCCCTCAATGACTGTATAGATCATATATATCATATATACAGTCAGCGGTTCAGCTCCTCCTCCAATGACTGTATAGATCATATATATCATATATACAGTCAGAGGTTCAGCTCCTCCCCCAATGACTGTATAGATCATATATATCATATATACAGTCAGAGGTTCAGCTCCTCCCCCAATGACTGTATAGATCATAAATCATTCACATTCTCTCTCTCTCTCTCTCTCTCTCTCTCTCTCTCTCTCTCTCTCTCTCTCTCTCTCTCTCTCTCAGGGCTGGTTCTGGTCTGGATCAGTGTGTGTGTGTGTTGGAGAGGTTTCTGAGCACAGGTCGTGTTGGAGTGTTACTCTGGTCCAAGTGTTTGGAGGTGAATGGCCGTCCCGACTCCGTCCAGCTGAGAGAGACCATCCTGACCCGCCTCTCGTCTCTGCCTGACCTCACGGCCAACCGCCTCCAAACACACACCCCTTTACCATTCCTGCCACAGCAGTACTACACACACCTCGCTGAGGATGTCCTCAACACACTGGAGAAAACCTGCCAAGCTCTTAGAGGTGCTCACACTGTAGCTCCGCCTCCTCAGTGTATATCACAGTACCTACATTTAGAGCGTTATTAATATTCACCCTAATGAGAGACTGTAGCTCCGCCTCCTCAGTGTATATCACAATACCTACATTTAGAGCGTTATTAATATTCACCCTAATGAGAGACTGTAGCTCCGCCTCCTCAGTGTATATCACAGTACCTACATTTAGAGCGTTATTAATATTCACCCTAATGAGAGACTGTAGCTCCGCCTCCTCAGTGTATAT
>NC_132882.1:2519355-2529355 GCF_030463535.1 Salminus brasiliensis | reverse complement strand
CCAAACCCACCAGTGAAGCTACACGAGTCTTCTGAGTTTTATATGGAATGATGATGATGATGATGATGATGAGATGAGGGTAAAATAGTGAATAGAGAATCTGAACTAATCCAGTTCTCTTTAGGGACTACTTTCTGTAGCTGCACTACACCCTGCAGCATGTATCCCTCCACCATTTTAATGATCTGGTTCTAAAAGCAGGTTCTAGAGCCGAACTCTTCTCAGAACTCTGGTAGAACCGTGTCTCAGGCATCAGGCAGCGTCTTCATCACCATTAGGTGAAGAACTTTCTGTGAGGAGCTTTTATTAGAGCTTCAGACGTCTGCTTCCCCTCACCTCCCCTGTAGAACCACAGCTCTGACTGGGGGAGCTTATCTAGAACCGAGCGTTTCACACCACCAAACCCACCAAAATCCCAGTAAACCCCCAAACCCTCATGATCAGACTGCATTCCGAGCTGAACCCTTTAATATACAGAGTATTTGAATGCTTTCTCTGTAAGGGAGATTCTACAGGCAGATTCTGGGGGTTCAGTGTCTGAAGTTGGTTGGAGCTCTGATGCTATTGAAGCTAACAAGTATGGAAGCTTATGTACACCAATTAGCATGATTGCTAACTGCATGTCTAAATTTACAGACCTGAGCTGAAGAGCAGCGGTCAGAGTTCAGAAAGTCAGTCTGTGACATCAAAGCCCTCAACAACCAATCAGACTTCAGGGCATGATGGTGATTCTGAGCTTGACAGGTACTCTCTCTTCTTTCTCTCTCACTCACACACACACACACACACACACACACACACACACACACAGATATTATTAGGATTTAATTAAATTTTCTCTCTCACACTCTCTCTCAGTGATGATGAGCTCACTCCATATGATATGTCTGCTGATCAGGTGAAGCAGAAGGTGACTCCACCTGCTATGTCAGAGACTGCCTGGAGGGTGAGTGATCACTAATCAATAATCAGTTATAATTAGAGAATGTAGTTTATCTGGAGAGGTGTGTGTGTGAGTCAGTGATTGGAAGCACAAGGTAGGGGTTTCTAATAAAGTGGCCAGTGAGTGGAAGCACAAGGTAGGGGTTTCTAATAAAGTGGCCAGTGAGTGGAAGCACAAGGTAGGGTTTCTAATAAAGTGGCCAGTGAGTGGAAGTACATGGTAGGTGTTTCTAATAAAGTGGCCAGTGAGTGGAAGCACCAGGTAGGTGTTTCTAATAAAGTGGCCAGTGAGTGGAAGCACAAGGTAGGGGTTTCTAATAAAGTGGCCAGTGAGTGGAAGCACAAGGTAGGGGTTTCTAATAAAGTGGCCAGTGAGTGGAAGCACAAGGTAGGGGTTTCTAATAAAGTGGCCAGTGAGTGGAAGCACAAGGTAGGTGTTTCTAATAAAGTGGCCAGTGAGTGGAAGCACGAGGTAGGGGTTTCTAATAAAGTGGCCAGTGAGTGGAAGCAGCACATGGCAGGTGTTTCTAATAAAGTGGCCTGTTCTCTTGCTGCTGAGTGGGTGGAGCTGAGTAAGTTGTGTCTTTGATTGACAGCTCTGATGTCGTCTGATGATCCAGAGAGGGTGGAGGCTGTGCCTGCAGGCAGCTGAGGGGCTCCTGAGGAAGAACATCAGCGCCACTCGAGAGGTCAGAGTGCTATGATTTTTATGATGATTATTATATTATTATATGATGCTTATATCAGCAACACCTGAGCGGTAGATCAGTCTGGGTGGTTCAGTGACTTTTATCAATAATTAATAAATAGTTCTGATCAGAGGAGGACGGGTCGGGTCCCCCTTCTGGGTCTTGGTTCCTCCCAAGGTTTCTTCCTCCAGCTCTGAGGGGGTTTTCGCTGTTTGCTGCTCACTGGGGGTCTTTTTATGATACTGATTTCTTGTCTTTTATGAATTACTGATTGTGTAAAGCTGCTTTGTGACGACAACAGTTATAAAAAGCTACACAAATAAAATTGATTAGAAATTTGATTTGATTTTAACAGGCAAATAAAAAAAGGTCAGTTTCAGACAATGGAAAAATGTAGTTACAGCAGTTTGGGGTTTATTTATATTATATTATATTTATTATTTTTTATTATATTCTATTAATATAATGTAATGTAAATAAATAAATATAATATAATTTATATAAAATATTATATTGTATGTTTGTGTATGTGTGTGTATGTTGATCAGGTGAGTGTGCAGTTCATCAAGGTGCTGTTACACCTGGAGGACAGGTACGGCACTGCAGTTCCATACACTCCGTCAGAATGCCATGGTGGCTCTCACGGTCATACACACACAGCCGGTAAGCTATAACACACTCCACACACTCTTATCTGGGCGTTCAGGGGTTCTGCTCTTCTGTATCTCCTCTGCATCCACTGCTCTGCTGCTCTTTCTGTTTTAATTAGCTTTTAATAAAATGCTGCATTGAGATGCTAATTAACACACACATATATATACACACACACACACACACTAAGATGATGCTGGGTCCTTAATACCAATGAGAAAGTCCAGAGAGGACTGTGGCTCAGTGTTCTGTGTGTTGGGGGATGTCCTGATCTCGTCCAGTGGATCAGGATTGGGAGATCGAGGAAGACCTTGGTTGATTGACCTGCTTAATTAGTTTCTATTAAACGATCATTTAAAAACAAGTAGGCTAAAAATCATCACACGCAGCATCACATCATTCACATGATCCAAATACCAGTCACCTGTCTTCATTTGAATGATGCAGTATTGATTATTATCGGTGTGTATTGGCTGATGGGTTACTTGGGGATTGGATCAGATCCGAGGGCAGAAACGTGATTGGCTCTTCCTGCTGTGAGTCATAACATGGTTGAGGCTGAAGGCTCTCTCTCTCTCTCTCTCTCTCCCCTCTCTCTCTCTCTCTCTCTCTCTCTCTCTCTCTCTCTCTCAGGTTGTGGAGTATCTGACTGCTGAGTTTTACTCTCTGAACTACAGTCTGAGGCAGAGACTGGACATCCTGGAGGTTTCTCTTTTCCTTATAGAAATCTGAGTAAATATAGTAGAGACGCACTGATACCACTTTTAAATTTTTTATTCGGTACCAATACCAGATGTTCAGGTATCCGCCGATACTGAGTACCGATACCAACTCTGACTTAATACTGGATGGACGGCTCTAAATCCTGATATTTATAGAAATCCACTTTTCATAGCCTGTACGGTTTGATGTCTTCTCTGAATCAGATCTAATAAGACGGAGCAGAGCACAGATGTGCAGCTAGCTATTTTAACTTGTGATTAATCACAGAATATATAGCATTAAACTTTTTAATAGATTGACATCACTTATACAGCTCTGGAAACAATGAACAGACCCCCTGCATGATCAGTTTCTCTGGTTGTACTGTTTATAGGCGGTGTGTTTAGAGAAATTAATATTTGTGTTGTATTTCATAACATATGGACAATATTTCCCCTAAATTCCAAGCAAATTATTACTATTTAGAGCATTGTTATTTATTTATTTATTTGCAGAAATTACAACTGCTCAAAAAATTCAGATAAATGATGATAATAATTATAATGTAAAGAAGTTATTATTCAGATTTAAACACAGTACTAATATCTGAACTCTGAGAGCATTCAGAATCACTATGCTGAAATAACCTCGACGGCCAATCACAGCTCTCCACTAGTCTTTCACATTGTTGAACTTCACATGTTGGCCAGTCATAGTCTGGAGATTCAGCGAACTCAGCTCTGTTTGATGAAATTCCTGCACCCAGATCATGATGTTTTTAATGTTATGGCTGATGGGTGTACAATCAGGTCCGTACGTATTTGGACAGTGACATAATGTAGTAATGGTGATTTTATAGAGCTTCCTAGATTTGACTGAAGTTCAGTGGTATTTACACCCTCTCACACACACACACACACATACACACGCACACACAGCCATGGTCCTACAACTTTTTAAAACTCCCCAGACATCCTGGTAGATACCCGTGTGTCCCCAGTGCCCTCTTTTCTGAAAACGATGGAAATGTGGTCACCCCAGCATTCGGATCAGATGTTCTCAAGATGATGAACCTTTTCTGGTTGGACCGGTACTGTGGTTTAAATCCAGGCAAAATTGCTAAATAAATAACCCCACCTGTGGCACTGTCCAAATACTTATGAACCAGACTGTTTATACCCCCTGGAGTGTGTATAGTGTTGGTTAGTGTACTGTGTTACAGGTGTGTTAAGTGTTCTCCCTTTCTTTCCATAGGTTCTTGCTCTCTCTGCCCAGGAGCTGTCTGAGCCAATCGCGGATAAGAAGGCGGGGACCCGGCCTGTTCCTGCGGTGACGACCCTGGAGCAGTGTGGAGAGCTGGAGCACTGGCGTCAGGTTGTGGAGAAACGCATCCGGAGCAAAACCAGACGCATCAGCAAGGTAACACACACCCTGACCACCAGCTGCCTCGGCTATACACACACACACACACACACACACACACACACAGTTAAAGCCACGTAAAACTCGCACTGCTATTGTACAGATGTATGTATACACACTAACCCCTTTCTGTGTGTGTGTGTGTGTGTGTGTGTGTGTGTGTGTGTCCTCAGGGTGTGACTCAGCCTGCTACAGCGACTCCAAACCGCTACGCTCCTGTAGCTGGCTTCTTCTTCTTTCCTCTACTGAGGAGCTACGACAGGTGTGTGTGTGTGTGTGTCAGTGCTGTGGAGATTTAAAGATATGTCCAAATGTTTGTGGAGGCCCCTGGAAAATGATGGTGGAGGAGCTCCATCCAGTACTTTTGAATGAGTTGGGGATAATGAGGTGGGGTGATGATCGTCGTCATCCAACATCCTAACCTCACTAACGCTCTTGTTGCTGAATGCAATCAAATCCTCACAGCAATGCTCCTCCTCCAAAATCTAGTAGAAAGTCTTCTTCTCTGGACAGTAGACAGTTACTCCAAAAGCAATCCAAAAGCAGGATTAACTCTTTTTAATACCCTTGATTTCAGAAGAAATAGTGAATGAGCAGGTGTCCCAATACTTTTGTCTGTATAGTGTATATGCTCTCTATGTGAAATCTGTGAAAATGATGGTAATTCGTAAACGGTTAAAGCAAATTCTTTGTTAAACGCCTTGAGTCTGCACTTTACAAGTCACACTACCAGTCAAAAGTTTGGACGCTCCTGATGAAATGTGTGCAGATCTCTGAATTGATGGAGGTTATTAATAGTGTGTGTGTGTGTGTGTGTGTGTGTGCGCATGCTGCTGTCCAATGAAAACCATGTTTTTCCATTTTTGTCCGTTTCTAGTTTCTCCATGGTTTATACCCTGTAGCTGCTCTTATACCATGTGTAAATAATTCTGGATGAATGGACCAATAGAAATGCTCTAAATGACCTGGAGTTCAGAGCATGTTTGCCTTCTCCAGTAAAGTCTCCATTCTGGAGATACATGTTTTTCACTGGACAGTGTTGAGATTTTATATATATATATAATGTGTCTTTTTTCCTGTCTTTCAGATCACAGGTGACCTTTGACCTTTTGGGGAGTGACCACCTGGTGCTGGGCAGACTGGTACACACATTGGGACTCCTAATGCATCTGGCCATCAATGCTCCGGTACACTCGCTTACTCTCTCTCACTCTCTCACTCTCTCACTCACTTACTCATTCTCATTCATTCATTTACTCGTGTGTGTGTGTGTGTGTGTGTGTGTGCACTGTGTGTGTGCACTGTGTGTGTATATGCCGTGTGTTTGTAGGTGGCAACACAGATGGGCAGAGCTCTCCTGGACTTTGTGTGGGCCATCCGTTTCCATTCTGACCAGTAAGTGATGGTGTGGTGTTGCCGATACACTGTGATGCATTATAGAGCGCCCCCTACGCTTCCTGTAGTGTATTACAGTCTGTCAGAATGAGCGTGTGGATCATATGAGCATTATAGAGCATTATAGAGCGCCCCCTACGCTTCCTGTAGTGTATTACAGTCTGTCAGAATGAGCGTGTGGATCATATGAACATTATAGAGCATTATAGAGCGCCCCCTACGCTTCCTGTAGTGTATTACAGTCTGTCAGAATGAGCGTGTGGATCATATGAACATTATAGAGCATTATAGAGCGCCCCCTACGCTTCCTGTAGTGTATTACAGTCTGTCAGAATGAGCGTGTGGATCATATGAACATTATAGAGCATTATAGAGCGCCCCCTACACTTCCTGTAGTGTATTACACTCTGTCCGAATGAGCGTGTGGATCATATGATCATTATAGAGCATTATAGAGCGCCCCCTATGCTTCCTGTAGTGTATTACAGTCTGTCAGAATGAGTGTGTGGATCATATGAACATTATAGAGCATTATAGAGCGCCCCCTACGCTTCCTGTAGTGTATTACAGTCTGTCAGAATGAGCTTGTGGATCATATGAACATTATAGAGCATTATAGAGCGCCCCCTACGCTTCCTGTAGTGTATTACAGTCTGTCAGAATGAGCGTGTGGATCATATGATCATTATAGAGCATTATAGAGCGCCCCCTACGCTTCATATAGTGTATTACAGTCTGTCAGAATGAGTGTGTGAATCATTTTTAGTTAGCATCTTTCTCTCTCTCTCTCTCTCTCTCTCTCTCTCTGCAGGATGGTGAGGAGGGGTGTGTTGTTTGCAGTGTGTGCTGTGTTTCTGAGCATGCCCAGTGAGAATCTGCTGCTGGAACTCAGTGATGATCTAGTGGAGACCAGGGCTTGGCTAGCAGGTACTGTTTGTGCCTGTGCACTTGTTCTGAAGTTCCTGAATTATCAAATACTTGTAGATTGTCTCACAAATGTGTCTACTATATATGTGTATTTTATATATATATATGTGTGTTTAATGTTTATATTTGGAAGCCCTGTGTCATTTACATAAACTGACCACTAGGGGGCTCCAAATCTCTATTTTCAGAAATGAAAGCTAAACAACAGTTCTGAATTCTAGAGATTTTTTATAAACACTGGTAGCAGTGTAAATGTGTGTGTGTGTGTGTGTGTGTGTGTGTGTTCTGTATGCAGATGTAGCAGAGAGGGATCCTGATGCAGACTGCAGGAGCTTGGCAGTGCAGTGTTTAGTGCTACTTGAGAAAAACCTCAAAACTCATCTGCAGAATCCAACACTGGAGACATGACCGCGCGTGGTACTGATCCGTAGTACTGATTCAAACAAACCCCACCATGGAGCTGCATGTGTGATAAAGAGACCAGATGGTGTGGTACCAACTACACGTCTGAATCACCACACCCTCTCTTCAGACCACCCGGAGGTGTTCAGTAATCTCTGATAGGCTTGATTGAGCTCTTGAGCAAGCGTGTGTTTATAAGGACATGTCTGAGAAGGAAGAGATGATGTGTCTAGTTGAGTGTATCTGGAGGTTTACTGCTTCAGAATTACTGAACTGAATCTCAGCAGTAAATTAGTAGGTTGGCACATCGTCCACTGAGGAGAAAAGATCTCACGTAGAAGACATGAGCCCCCGTCAGCATCCAGCTCTCTACTGGTCAGTGGCCTCAGCTCAACAGCAGAAGCTCCTGTTACTCATTTAATGTGAAAGTGATTAATTTCTCAGCTGTTATTAAATATTTAAAACCCACTACTGAATAACTGTGCTTTTTAACACCAGCACCGTCAGCGAAATGTGGGCCCATGATTTGTTTTTTTGGCCTTTTTTTTTCTCTTTTTCTTTTTCCAGTTGTAACCAATTACCTGTTACTTACAGTTTGAGATATACGCAGAGATGTTTTTATAGATCGCTGTGGGAGAAGAATAATTAAAGAAAGGCACGTTTCAGTCTGAGAGTCAGACCACAAGCCATGATGGCCACCCTATTAACAAATTCAGCTATTTATGTGAGAACAGCGTGGGAATCTGGCTGCTCTTACAGGGGGTTTACCTGTGTTTTAACCTCCTGTCCACACAAACACACCGTTTTAAATCTGAAAATAATTCTTCCCAGAATTCCAATCATCTTACGGGTTTTTCTGATAATGACACTATAATATATATATATATATATATATATATATATATATATACATAAGTTTAGCTCACCTTAACTGATCAACAGAGGGGAAGTTCAGGTGTAACCAGATTTACCTAAGAAAGAGTAGAACGATATGCCTTATAAGTGAGTTGCTGTAAAGTGCAGAAGTAAAGCACATTAATATTATTATTATTATTATTATTATTATTATTAGCCTTTAAATACAATAAGAAGTAGTCTAATAATAAGAGAGTAACAATAGTAAATAGTGTATGTAGTATAGTTGTAGGATACTATAGTAAATGAAATGGTGAGTAGTGATGGTCTAATAATAATAGTAGTATAATAATAAAAGTTGAATAGTAATATAATATTGTAATATAGCAGTATTATATTATTAATATTGTGTTAAACCTGTGAAAGGTAATTGTGTAGTATGCTGCAGAAGATCTTGCCTATTTGCTGTTTATGCAGATTCCTCTGTAGTTATTTGGGTCAAATGTGAAGTTTTAGGACGGCCAACTGTAATTTGGGACTGCTGTGTTTTTCTTTGGTAATGGGGTAGTCTAGCTGGCACTGCTGATTTTTTTTATTTTTATTTTTTATTATTATTATTATTATTATTATTATTGTGGATTCTAATTTTCGGAGGTTTTCTGGGATAGTAAATATTAATCCAAAAATGATGATCCCAAGGTTTTACTTTATTTTTTCTTTTTTTTAAATATCTGAGTGATCTGTGTTCCTCTTCATACCACAGAAGTATACCACCAGAGTTTCTGCCATGTCTGATATGGGCATGTTTTGAAGGAGGAGTGTCCAGTTCTAGATATTTGTATGTACAGAAAGATTTTTTTTGCAGAATATTTAATTCTAATCTCTATTATGTACACTAATTACAAAATCAGGATTAGTTTATTTTAAACCAAATGATGAGAATGAACCTTGAATACTGAAAAACAAACCATTGTCTGTTAATTACAGAGATATTCAATCCATAACTCACCCATATGCTAAGATATTGACTGTTTTTCTAGGAATATTTATGACGAGTAAACATTAATGTAGCTGTATCAATGTAAATAATGTAATATGTAAATAAAATAATAAAATAAAGTCTAGCTAAGACGTCTGTCACAGAGGAGAGCGATGAGGTCCGTTATCTGGTTGGAGTGTAGTTGAGTGGGTGCAGGTGGGGTTCCTCGAGCAGCTACAGCAGCGTACGTCTTGGGCTGTGGCGCTGAGTGAGGGATAAGCTGTAGTTGTGGCTGAGGTTGCCAGCTGTTCTTGGGTTGAGGAGGCTGGTGGCGTGAGGTGCACTGTGAGCTGAAGGTGGAGGTAGACTGAAAGAGACTCCTCTGGGTGTTCTGCATTGGTGAAGGTTCTGGGTTCATAATCTATATCTGATCATCTGATCGATGGTTCTGAGTATAGTCGGAGTCCAGATCTTTACTGACTCTTCTTCATGTCTAAATATTTCCCATTAGAGTCACACATGAAGACCACTTCCTCTGTTTTCTTCGGAGTGAGTGATGGTGTGTGTGGTGTGTGTAGGTTTATCAGTGTTGTGTGAGGCAGTTATGAGTGTTTGCGTTTGTATGGGTTTTGATGGGATTGAGGATGGTAGGAGGAGGGGGTAAGGAGAGGTTAGATTTTGGGTGGGGGGTGGAGGGGTGAAGTCATTCCTGTGGGCAGTGCTGAGGTATGTGGGCTGGAGTGGTGGGCAGCTGTGTGATTGTGGCCAGCTCCTCTATCACACTCCGTCCAGCCACCCTCAGATACGGAGTGTCCTCCTCTAGTTCCCTCATGGCCTGCTGCATTTCCTGGATCTGTTGCAGTAGTAGAGAGTAGAGCGCTCTCTCTCTCTCGCTCTCTCTCCCTCTCTCTCTCTCTCTCTCTCTCTCTCTCTATCTCTCTCTCTCTCTCTCTATATATATATATATATATATATATAAATCTCAATCTTGCTCTCTATATCTCACTCTCTCTATATCTATCTTTCTCTCACTTTA
>NC_132882.1:2479355-2516855 GCF_030463535.1 Salminus brasiliensis | reverse complement strand
CCTTAGCCTATGAACCTTCATCATCTTACTGAACGAGGCTCTGATTAATACATGGATTACTCACCTAATGTTTCGGTATCATTATTCTCTGTGGTAAAAAAAATAAATTAAATAAAATAAATAAAGATACACAATCAGCCACAACATTAACACCAGTTTCCACCGTCATTGCCCATTATATCAGCTCCACTCACCATAAAATGCACTGGACCGCCCAATACTTGGTGGAGCTGTAGCCGAGCTAGTTAAACAAAGGCTAGCTTAGCAGGTGGCTACAGATCCAAGGCATTGTACTAAAGCCACGTAAACGTAATCCCACCCCTCTTGGTAATACCGTACACCGTGGTATTAGTGTGAGATGGTAAAACTGTGTAATGTAGGGATGCCGTCCAACCCTAGAGACCACAGGAACTGGCCCAAACAAACCGATAGCACGGCCTACCCGCCTGTCTAGCTTCCTGCATGTGTACCGATTTGCATATGTGCTGAGTCCGTTATCCGTGCTGCTGTTCAGCAGGAAATTCTGGGTTCTGTCTTGTTTATGGTGGAATTTATTTTCCTGAATTATTTAGCCGAGCATTGTTGAGCTTTTTCTGGTATAAATGAGGTTCTGATTCCGTGAGATACTGAGTTACAGAGACCATCAAAAGATCTCTGCTATGTTTGGAAAGGCACTTACAGTGGGGAGAACAAGTATTTGATACACTGCTGATTTTTCAGGTTTTCCCACTTGCAAAGCATGTAGAAGACTGTAATTTTTATCATAGGTACTCTTCAACTGTGAGTGATGGAATCTAAAACAAAAATCCAGAAAAATACATTGTATGATTTTTAAATAATTAATTTCCATTTTATTGTGGGAAATAAGTATTTGATCATCTATCAACCAGTAAGAATTTTGGCTCTCACAGACATGTTACTTCTTCTTTAAGAAGCCCTCCTGTTCTCCACTCATTACCTGTATTAACTGCACCTGTTTGAACTCGTTACCTGTATAAAAGACACCTGTCCACACACTCAATCAGTCAGACTCCAGCATCTCCACAATGCCCAAGACCAGAGAGCTTTGTAAGGACATCAGGGATAAAATTGTAGACCTGCACAAGGCTGGGATGGGCTACAGGACAATAGGCAAGCAGCTTGGTGAGAAGGCAACAACTGTTGGTGCAATTATTAGAAAATGGAAGAAATGCAAAATAACGGATAATCTCCCTCGGTCTGGGGCGCCATGCAAGATCTCACCTCGTGGAGCATCAATGATCTTGAGGAAGGTGAGGAATGAGCCCAGAATTACACGGCAGGACCTGGTCAATGACCTGAATAGAGCTGGGACCACAGTCTCAAAGAAAACAATCAGTAACACTCTACGCCGTCAAGGATTAAAATCCTGCAGTGCACGCAAGGTGCCCTTCCTCAAGCCAACGCATGTCAAAGCCCGTCTGAAGTTTGCAAATGACCATCTGAATGATCCAGAGGAGGAATGGGAGAAGGTCATGTGGTCTGATGAGACAAAAATAGAACTTTTTGGTTTAAACTCCACTCGTCGTGTTTGGAGGAAGAAGAATGATGAGTACAACCCCAAGAACACCATCCCAACCGTGAAGCATGGCGGTGGAAACATTCTTTGGGGATGCTTTTCTGCAAAGGGGACAGGACGACTGCACCGTATTGTGGGAAGGATGGATGGGGCCATGTATCGTGAGATTTTGGCCAACAACCTCCTTCCCTCAGTAAGAGCACTGAAGATGGGTCGTGGCTGGGTCTTGATAACGAGCATGATAACGACCCAAAACACACAGCCAGGGCAACTAAAGAGTGGCTCCGTAGGAAACATCTTAAGGTCCTGGAGTGGCCTAGCCAGTCTCCAGACCTGAATCCAATAGAAAATCTTTGGAGGGAGCTTAAAGTCTGTGTGGCCCAGCGACAGCCACGAAACCTGAAGGCTCTGGAGGAGATCTGTATGGAGGAGTGGGCCAAAATCCCTGCTGCAGTGTGTGCAAACCTTGTCAAGAACTACAGGAAACGTCTCATCTCTGTAATTGCAAACAAAGGTTTCTGTACCAAATATGAAGTTTCTTTTTCTGGTGTATCAAATACTTATTTCCCCCAATAAAATGGAAATTAATTATTTAAAAATCATACAATGTATTTTTCTGGATTTTTGTTTTAGATTCCATCACTCACAGTTGAAGAGTACCTATGATAAAAATTACAGTCTTCTACATGCTTTGCAAGTGGGAAAACCTGAAAAATCAGCAGTGTATCAAATACTTGTTCTCCCCACTGTAGCTGCATTTGGACATTTGGAAGCTACTTTACTTGTTTTTATGCTCAATATTGTTATATTGTTGAATATTACACTGGTTAATGTGTGGAAATGTTGTATAATCTGATGGTGACTAGGTGTACCAGGCCTGCAGACTTTCTGGAGATACTGATAGTCTAGAGGTCAAGAGGGCAGAAGCTTCAGGGTCAGTCAGATATAGCCTTTTGCAACTGTCTAGATCGCAAAAGTCCTAAAGACTGACCATCTATTTCAACAATTCACACTGGTGCTCCTCACTGAGCGCCTCATCCGTGCATTGATTTCCAGTAGGCTAGACTACTGCAACTCACTGTCTAGGCTTTAGGCAGTGCTGTGGTCCAAATGTGTGTTTTCAGTAGTGGTGAGTGTCTGGTTTCTAGAAAATTACGTTTACATTTATGGCATTTAGCTGACCGGCTTACAAGTTACCATATTACAGAGGAGGGCTAATGTAGTGTTAGGAGTCTTGCCCAAGGACTCTTATTAATGTAGCACAGCACAGTCACCCAGGCCGGGAATCGAACCCCAGCCATTCACATGGTGTGGTAGCTCAGTGGCAGGTAAAGGTGTTATCTGTTGCTTCACACCGACCACCAGAAATCTGGACATGGGTTGGACATGTGATGATAGGAGGAGTGATAAGATGATCCTTTATTAGTCCCATTCTAATGGGGGAATTCTCAATGTCAAAAGAAAAGGATAACAAGCCACTCAGATACAGAAATGTAGATAAATAATTTACACTATAACACAATATAAATAATAGAAGTAAAAAAAAGCAATAACTATTATTTACAGGTTAATTACAGGTTATTTACAGGTAATTGCAAATGACTCTTAATTGCACACGTTGCACAATGTAATGGAGAGTGAATGCAGGGGGTGTGGTCTTCTCAATAGCCCTTCAGTGTGTAATGTGTCATGTGCCTGGGACCGAGGGGCAGCTTTGCTATTCAACTGTTTTGGTATCATATCTAATTATTTTAGCCAAGATTATGATTCAGTAATTTTTTATTACCAACTATATGTAAAAATGTAAAAATACAATGTTCAATACCCCCTAACATTTTGCAATTATCCGTAAATAATCTGTAAATAATATTGTTATTGCTTTTTTTATACTTCTATTATTTATTTTGTGTATATAGTGGTAATTTATCCAAGTTTTGCATCTGAGTGTCTTGCTATCCCTTTTCTGCTGTGACACTGAAAATTTCCCCACTGTGGGACTAATAAAGGATCATCTTATCTTATTTTATATGTAAATTTCTCACCTTTAGCTTTGAATATTTTCATTTTATTCCCATTAATTCTCATAAATTCCCATAATTACCCGTCATTATTGGTATATTAATGTGGCCATGCCCTTCCTCCAGTGGAAATGGTGTGATAAGCGCTCACAGGTAACACATTTAAAATGCCAGAGTGTGTACAGTGGGAAAGCTCCTCACACACTAATAGTAGAATATCATACTCACCTAGGTGCCCTGTAGAATAAAAAAGAGATAAAGTGAAGTTAGTGTTTAAATTCAACATCTTATCAAACACATTTAAAACAACAAGAATGAAAGAATAGAGGAATATCTGGTTTTCTTAAATCTTGCCAATAAGGAAATTAAATTATATATAACAACAACTTTCTGGTCAGTATGAGCTGCTGCTGTAGTGGATATCAGGGGTCAGTGCAGGAGGTTATGGGGGAATACTGATGGAACATTTTGATGATTTAAATGAACTAAATTCTCTAAATGTTCTTCTGAAAAATCACAGCAGATCATGGAGTGGGAAGCTCTTCACACTACTAGTATAATATCACACTCACCTGAATGAGTAGCTGTGGATTAAAACAGATGAAGAGAAGTTAGTGAAATTCTTCATGTTCAAATTCAACACCTAATTAAACACATTATAACTGATCAATAAGTCAGTTGATCATTATGGATCATTTCTTTTGACTGAGAACGGAAATGTCGTTTGTTTTTGATGATTATTTATTGATCTTTGATATGAGTAGGCAAGAACTGTGTTCATGAATCATTTAATATTTACATTTATATTCACAGCATTTATCAGACGCTCTTCTCCAGAAGAGCTTCACTGTTTACTGAAGAAGAACCTCAGCTAGTTTAAATAGACTAATAATTCAAAGCTCCTCTAATCTTAGACTCTACTAAACACAAGTCAATATGGAGACCATAGTACTCTTCTCTTCACCCAATGACTTATCAAGATTTGAGGCTCTTGGCTCCACCTCTGCATTGCACACTTTTAGCTGACCTGAAACTACACTTGAATCAGCACCTCGATCACAGAATGAGCACCAAGACAGGAGTATTAGCAGGATCTAATTAAAAGTATATAAAAACAGCCTATCTCACAAGCTAAAGATGAAGCATTAAGATCTTGTCTGATTTTCTTACAGTTTATAAATAAGAAAATAAGGTTATCAGTGCGGCTGATCATTTTACAACAACAACAACAACAACAACAACAACAACAACAATAATAACTAGGTTTGTATTTCCTCAAGGAACTACATAGTGCTTGAAAAGAGCTGGAAGTGTGTGTGTGTGTGTGTGTGTGTGTGTGTGTATGATGTCCAAAAACCTGGAAAGCTGTTCACACACTACTAGTAGAATATCATACTCACTTGATTTATAAACTGTGGAATAAAACAGATAGAGTGAAGTTAGTGAAATTCTTCAGGTTCAAATTCAACATCTTATTAAACACGTTGTAATCAACCAGAATCCAATAATAATCAGTTGTGATGCATCGCTAAGAACAGTGAATGTCGGTGACTTCTAGAAAAATGCGTAAGTGGGTTTTAAGAAGGAATTTGGAGACTAAGGCTCAGTGATTGTGAACTTGGATCATTTTAAGTATTTGAAAGGTACCAATAACATTTAACGGACAGGAGGGCAGGAGTTCGGTTGTGCTGGGAGAGATTTCGGTTGTGCTGGGAGTTTTTGGTAGTACAGGGAGGGGTTTTGGGTTTTGGTCGTGCTGGGAAGAGATATGGTTGTACTGGAAAGGGTTTTGGTTGTACTGCGAGAGATTTCGGTTGTAATGGGAGGGGTTTCGGTTGTGCTGGGAAGAGATATGGTTGTACTGGGAGTTGTTTTGGTCATACTGGCAGGAGCTTGGGTTGTAATGGGAGAAGTTCTGATTGTACTGGGAGAGATTTTAGTTGTACTGGAAGGGGTTTTGGTTGTACTGAGAGGGGTATTGGTTGTACTGGGAGAGATTTCGGTTGTACTGGGAGGGGTTTCGGTTGTGCTGGGAGTTGTTTCGTTCATACTGGGAGGAGTTTGGGTTGTACTGGAAGAGATTTCGGTTGTACTGGAAGGGGTTTTGGTTGTACTGGAAGGGGTTTTGGTTGTACTGCGAGAGATTTCGGTTGTAATGGGAGGGGTTTCGGTTGTACTGAGAGGGGTATTGTTGTACTGGGAAAGATTTTGGTAGTACAGGGAGGGGTTTTGGGTTTTGGTCGTGCTGGGAAGAGATATGGTTGTGCTGGGAGTTGTTTCGTTCATACTGGGAGGAGTTTGGGTTGTACTGGGAGGGGTTTTGGTTGTACTGGGAGGGGTTTCGGTTGTACTGCGAGAGATTTCGGTTGTACTGGGAGTTGTTTCGTTCATACTGGGAGGAGTTTGGGTTGTACTGGGAAAGATTTCGGTTGTACTGGGAGGGGTTTCGGTTGTACTGGAAGGGGTTTTGGTTGTACTGAGAGGGGTATTGTTGTACTGGGAGAGATTTCAGTTGTACTGGGAGGGGTTTTGGTTGTGCTGGGAGTTGTTTCGTTCATACTGGGAGGAGTTTGGGTTGTACTGGGAGAGATTTCAGTTGTACTGGGAGGGGTATTGGTTTTACTGGGAGAGATTTCAGTTGTACTAGGAGAGGTTTTGGTCTAAACGAGGGTCAAAGACATTTGGTCATCTAGACCATGGATGCCAATAATTCTAGAGGGCACCATACTTTAAAAAGATTAATATCACAAACCCCTCACAGTCTCAAGGTCAAAATGTAGTCATATGTGGACATCATTTGATACCTCTACCATCTCCAGTTCAGTGTAAAGCAGTGAGCAGTTATGGTAGTAAAAGGTGCAGTGCAGTGTGACATGGGTCGATAAGCTGGACTGGGAAAGGGTTCTTACCCAAAACACAAAACTGAGCTGAGCTGTACACCTTCTGTTGTTCATCAGTGACCTCACACCTGTACTCTCCACAATCTGACCACTGAACACGTCTTATTTTCAGAGACATGTTTCCTCTCTGCATCTCCTCAGAGTTCACGCTCACTCTGCCCTCGTAGCCCCTCCCCTCCGTCACCTGACCATTCTGGTACAGGTAAATGCAGTCTGTCCCTTTAAACCACCTGATCTCCATGGGAACAGCATTGGTTTCAGGTGTAAGGTAAAACCGCAGAGTGACATCATACCCGAGATGGACAGAGACAAGTTCCACCTTAAACTCTGAAATGAGGAACACAGATAATGTCTGTTACTCTAAAGGAATTCGTGTGAATTCTAATGTCTGCTGCTTCTAAAGGAGCTACAGCAGTGGAGCTAAATGTTCCCAGGGTTCTGGGGAGGATCTTTAATTACTCAATAATTACCTGATATACACAGGCGAACTCCTTTACTTTCCATCTTGCACTTCCCACGGATGATCTCACACCTGTACTCTCCACCATCTGACCGCTGGACATCTCTCAGATTCAGAGACACTTTTCCTCTCGGAAGCTCATCAGGGTTCACGCTCACTCTGCCCTCATAGCTCCTCCCCTCCGTCACCTGACCATTCTGGTACAGGTAAACACAGTCTGTCTCTTTAAACCACCTGATCTCCATGGTAACAGCACTGGTTTCAGGCATGAGGCAGCACTGAAGAGAGACATCATCTCCAGCTAAAACCCAGACTGTATACATTGGAGGAATGTATAAGCTCCCTGAGAGAGACAGACAGAAAGGTGAGGTTAGACATCAATTAATTAAAGTTAGATTTAATAAATGACTCAATTATTATATGATCAATAATCTCAGAAATATGATTGACACATTAACGACCAGTGTAGTGTCTTAATGTCCTAATTTTCTTAGTATTTAATACAAGGACTAAATTCTATAAATAATACCCATCTCTCCAATCGCACCATGCTACCAGTGCTGGGAGGGTGAAAGCTACTGCTTCCTCAGAGCATGTGAAGCTCCACCACATCTTCTCAAAGACAGCTCAACACGCTTGGAGAAGAGCGCTGACCACACAACCTGGACAGAAGCAGAACTTTTCAGTACCTGATACACTCAGATGAACCTCTTTGTTCTTCACCTTCTGTCCTCCATCAGTGACCTCACACCAGTACTTTCCACCATCTGACCCCTGAACATCTCTCAGATTCAGAGACACGTTTCCTCTCCGCAGCTCATCAGGGTTCACGCTCACTTTGCCCTCGTAGCCCCTCCCCTCCGTCACCTGACCATTCTGGTACAGGTAAACACAGTCTGTCTCTTTAAACCACCTGATCTCCATGGCAACAGCACTGCTCTCAGGTGAGAGGAAACACTGCAGAGTGACGTCATCGCCATAAAAAGCACATGCTGATCCAGTGTATCGACTGCACCACTGAAAGGGTGTGTGTTCCAGAGGTTGAACATCAGACGGCTTTCCAACATCTTCTGCTCTGGAGACCAGTTTGAACTCTGGAAGGAAGAACATCAGATGTGATTAGAGCTCATCACTGTTCTAAAGATAGAGGAGATAACAAGGAACCTAATATCTTGTATGGGAATCATCCATCATCAGGGAGGTCCATTGCTAGACAAAATGCCCCAGGACTGTTTTGATGACGTGGACTGAGACTTGGGTCCCCACTACCTGCGTCAGACCAGCTGCCACCTACCAGTCTACCCACCACCCATTAACTGTTGACTCATCAACAGTCTTTCTGGCTGTACAGTGATGGACTTCTAATAGTTTGGGAATGGCCTTATAACCTGTCCCAGATTGATAGGCAGCACCAGTTGCTTCTCTAAGATTACTGCTGACCAGACCTGCAACCTGCCAAAACCTCTGCTTTTCTAGAGGTGATCACACTTAATGATGATCAGTCAATCATAAGCAGTTGATTGGATTAGCAGCGCCTGGCGGCTACTTATCCTCTTAATTTCAATGGAAGCAGTAGTTTTTCACACACTGCTTCTAGGATTGGTTCAGTAAGACATGACATGGTGTCATTTGTCATGTATGTACGGTTGTTCATCTGAGGTTGTATTTAACTCATTTTAAGATGTGCTAAGGGCCAGATTTCTGCTTTATTATTATGTCCAGACACGAAAAAACACATTTAAAGAGGGTGTACTCTCTATTTCTTTCTCCCTGGCTCAGTGGTTTGAGGACCAGGCTGTTGATGAAAGCGTTGTGGGTGCGATACCTGGGCTTGCCAAGCTGCCCCTGTTGGGCTCCTGAACAAGGCCCTTCACCTGCCCTGCTTCCTGGACGGGGGAGCGATGGCTGCCCACCGCTCTGGGCATATGTGCTAACTGTCACTGTGTGTGTTCCATCACTAGTGTGGTTGTCTTGTTCTGTCAAGATGGTTGAAATTAGCAATTACCCAATGCTTGCAGGTGAACTCCTTCACTTTCCATCTTGCACTTCCCACGGATGATCTCACACCTGTACTCTCCACCATCTGACCGCTGGACATCTCTCAGATTCAGAGACACGTTTCCTCTCTGAAGCTCATCAGGGTTCACGCTCACTCTGCCCTCATAGCCCCTCCCCTCCGTCACCTGACCATTCTGGTACAGGTAAACACAGTCTGTCTCTTTAAACCACCTGATCTCCATGGTAACAGCACTGGTTTCAGGCATGAGGCAGCACTGAAGAGAGACATCATCTCCAGCTAAAGCCTGGACTGGTTTTGTTTGACGAATGTATAAGCTCCCTGAGAGAGACAGACAGAAAGGTGAGGTTAGACATCAATTAATTAAAGTTAGATTTAATAAATGACTCAATTATTATATGATCAATAATCTCAGAAATATGATTGACACATTAACGACCAGTGTAGTGTCGTAATGTCCTAATTTCCTTAGTATTTAATACAAGGACTAAATTCTATAAATAATACCCATCTCTCCAATCGCACCATGCTACCAGTGCTGGGAGGGTGAAAGCTACTGCTTCCTCAGAGCATGTGAAGCTCCACCACATCTTCTCAAAGACAGCTCAACACGCTTGGAGAAGAGCGCTGACCACACAACCTGCACAGAAGCAGAACTTTTCAGTACCTGATACACTCAGATGAACCTCTTTGTTCTTCACCTTCTGTCCTCCATCAGTGACCTCACACCAGTACTCTCCACCATCTGACCCCTGAACATCTCTCAGATTCAGAGACACGTTTCCTCTCCGCAGCTCATCAGGGTTCACGTTCACTTTGCCCTCGTAGCCCCTCCCCTCCGTCACCTGACCATTCTGGTACAGGTAAACACAGTCTGTCTCTTTAAACCACCTGATCTCCATGGCAACAGCACTGCTCTCAGGTGAGAGGAAACACTGCAGAGTGACGTCATCGCCATAAAAAGCACGTGCTGATCCAGTGTATCGACTGCACCACTGAAAGGGTGTGTGTTCCAGAGGTTGAACATCAGACGGCTTTCCAACATCTTCTGCTCTGGAGACCAGTTTGAACTCTGGAAGGAAGAACATCAGATGTGATTAGAGCTCATCACAGGGGATTGCCAACACCTGCCTATATAAAAGGTCCCACGGTTGACAGTGCATGTCAGAGCAAACTCCAATCAATGGGGTCAAAGGAGTTGTCTGCAGACCTCAGAAACTGGACTGTGTGAAGGCATACATCTGGAGAAGGGTACAGTGGCCACCATCATTCATAAATGTAGGAGGTTTGAAACCATCACAAAGCTTCCTAGACTCAGCATTGGCCAGGGAGGTGAGCAGGAACCCGACAATCACTCTGATAGAGCTCCAGCTTGTCCTCCAGGCAGCACTCCACAAATCACACCTGGTATGGTAGAGTGACCAGATAGAGGGTCTTCCTTAGTGAAAGGCACCTAGAGGACCTCAAATCATGAGAAACAGATTCTCTGGTCTGATGAAATCTTATTTTTTGGCCTAAATACCAAGTGACATCAGGTCTGGAGGGAACCAGGCTAGCTAATGCCATTCCTACAGTGAAGCATGGTGGTGGCAGGGATGCTTTTCAGCAGCAGGACCAGGGTGAGTGGGCCTGATCTTTGAAAAACCTGGTCCGGAGCGCTCTGGACCTCCGACTATGGGGGGAGGTTTATCTTCCAACATGACAACGACCCAAAGCACACAGGAGTGTTAACTGGTTAGAGCGCCGGGTTACTGATGAGAGGGTTGTGGGTTTGATACCCAGCCTCTGCAAGCTGCCACTGTTGACCCTCCCTGCTCTCCGGTCGGCTCATGAGTGTGTGTATGTATGTATGTGTGTGTTGGGTTAAAGGTAGAGGCCAAATTCCATCTGTGTTCCAACAGTAACTATGGTTGTCTTGTCCTGTCTTGAAGAGATGAAGATGGCTGTGTACTGACGCTTCCCGTCCAACATGATGAAGCTTGCAAGGCTATGACAAGAGGAATGTCTAGAAGCAAGCGTGCCAAGCTTGTAGCCGCTTTCCCAAGAGGCCTTGGAGCTGTGTTCGCAGCCAATGGTGCATCAACCATGTACTGGGCCAAGGGCGTGTACAGATATTTAAATATTTTCACTCTGCAATTGTTGGCGAATGGTGTGCAGATGTTTGTATGTTTATTTGATACATATGTTAATCACATTGTCAGCAATTAACAATGTTATGTGCAGTTATTAAATTATGTGATGAGTCATAAAACATGACCAAAGACCAATAATAAAAATAATAATAATAATCAGCCTTCTGGCATTGCGCTGTACCTCTGTACCTCTGTGTGCAGCACTCACCGAATACATGCAAATGAATAACTGCAATTTCTTCTTTCTTCTCTCCCAGAACTTCACACCTGTATTGTCCAGAACTGGTGACTTTAACGTCGCTCAGTATCAGAAACTCATCTCTTCCATGCATCACTAATGATACTGATATTCCCCCAGCTCTCTCATTTCCCTCACAGACTCTTCTCTGGAACACTTTCACACAGTCTGCCCCCTTAAACCACCTGACCTCTCTGGCCACTGCACTGATTTCAGGTGAGAGGCGACAGGGCAGGGTGACCGTGTCCCCGGCAGCGGCACGGACTGCAAGAAGCTGGCAACGAGAGGCTGCTCGACGGGAGGAGACTGCAGGTGCGTTCACTGTAAAGAACAGATGAGGGAGGGTTAATGTACATGCAGACACACACACACACACACACACACGCACACTTATTATATTATATGCCACTTGCCACCGCTGCCATTCGCTTGTTCAAAAGAGGCTTGGATCTCTGTTTGTTGTAAAAAAGTGCTATAGAAATAAAATTGAATGGAACTGAGTTATTAATATTAGGTTATGATGCACACGGTCACTAAATTCTTGTAGTCAGGGACGTTGATGTTATGATGAGTGTGTCTGAACAGATGACTATCTGAAAACTATCAAAATAAACCCAGAGCATTTAACAGCACCTCGGTCCAAACCTAACTCTATGGTTCTATGGTGGTAAAGCGTTCTTAAATATGGAGAATGTGGTATATAAATAAATAAATTAATTAATTATGCAAATAATTAAATGCAGTGTAAACATTAAATCCATAGAGAGACTAAATTCATAAAAAGTTTTTTTTTAATTAAGCTATTTTTGTTCTTTTAAGCACTGTCGTATATCATTTAACCTAAGACTCATATCTACATGTCCTTCTCCACAAATTTCCTTTTTTTTTTCAGAGTGGAAATGAAAGTAAAAAATGTGCAGGTTTAATGTTAAATAACTCTCTCTAAGATCAGCTTTAATCTAAATGCTGTTATAATAATAATCTTCTGAGTTTCTGCATTTCCTCTGACTTTTCTGGGAGCAAGAGATTAGCTGGGGGGCAGGTTGGGTTCCCTGTGAGCACAATGAAGGAAGGGAAAGGAAGAAAGGGAGGAATATGTTTAATGACACACCTGAACTGGAATGTATTTTGAGCAGATTGCTTATCGTTAAGAATGACACTTTCCCTTACGCAGGCTTGTACGAACATGCAGTGCTCTAGTCAGGCAAGGACTCTGAACAAATTGTTGTTGACTGGAAATCATAAAACGTCTGAACATGTACAGTAATTCAGTTTTGTTTACGGCTGAATTTACAGTGTTTACGTTTTAGGAGCCCAAAATAAACATCTAAAAGTATGTGGACATCAGGTAGGACAGGTAAGGGCTTCATTGTTTAACTCACAGTCACTAAGAACCACACTAAGCTTTTTAATGGCACTTACCGAGTTTTTTACTGCCAACTGTTTTCTGAAAGAAACAAAAAAGACGACATTCTCAGTGTTTATAGCTCCTACAGCCGGCTGACACCAGTCTACATTTCATTAAATACACTTTCATTAATAGAGCAGCGATAAGAGAGAGATGCTCATTTTCATACTTACTTTTTCTGCCATGCTGCACCAGTTGCTTTATGGAGAGAACCCCTTTAGCTCCCAGAGCCGTAGACCAAATGCAATTTCAGCAGATCTGTGCGGTTTCTGAACCACTCACATCACGCCCACCACATCCACATATGATGAACTGGCTGAAAGAAAACCTGCCTGAGAAGAGGAAACGTGGAGACATGTCATCACAAGTCATGTCATCACATCAAGAGTCGCACACTGTTGTAATCAGTCCATAAAATTACATAAGTAAACTCTCCAGCACTTTGTCTTAAACCACTTCTGAGTTCCTTAACACGTCTTCATGGCCTCGCACAATGAGACGCACATAAAAAGGTGGACTTTACAGATTCATGAAATATATATAAGCAGTTTTATCACAAATATATTAATAGAAACATTGAGAAACATTGAATTTGACACACTGGTGAAATTGTCGACCACAATCGCTTCAAGCGGTTTCTGAGTGCTGACTGAAGTACGCTTTGGGAAACTGTCCTGCTGGAAGACCCATGACCTCTGACAGAGACCCAGCTTTCTGCTACTGGGCCCTACAGTGCACTACCCAAGTTCTCTGATAGTTTGCAAATTTCATAATAATAATAATTCAGTGCCAAAAGTAACAAAACAACCCCAAAACATATTTGAACCTCCACCATGTTCTTTGAAGGTCTCATTACATTTTCTGTAAATGATGTGCTTTACCAAAAAGCTCTCGTTTGGTCTCTTCTGTCCACAGGACGTTCTCCCAGATGGACTATCTTTGGCTTTCCCAGGTAAGTTCTGACTTTTTTATTTCTCTGGGTCAACAGTAGGGTCCTTCTGGGTCTCAGAATCAGATTTACTGGCCAAGTATGTTCACACACACTTGGAATTTGTTTGTAGTGTCTCTCTATTATTAACAATAAACAGCTACTCTACATATAATTTACAGACAGTACACAATATACAGAGAGCAATAGTATACGTAGATTATACCAGAATAGCAGTATGCAGCACTATACAGGTTAAATATTGTGTAAACACAGCAGTGTAAACATGTGTGAGATGAGTGATGGTGCAGTAATGCAGTAACTGTAGGATAAGAGGGATACGAGTTTATCAGTAAGATCTGTGGCCTGTGGCTGATGATGGTGATCAGCTGTTGACGAAGGTGATGGTCTGAGGGTAAAAACTGTTCTTGTGTCTGACAGGCTTAGATGATTCAGAAGGTGATGAAAAAAAAAAAACGTGAGCCAACACTGTTGTACCTCGCGTCTGCAGGTCAGCTTGAATTCGCTGAAAGGTGATTGACGTTCTTCCATCAGTTTTTCTGTTCCGTCCACGTCCAGGGGGGTTAGCTACAGAGGCATGGGCTGTAATCTTCTTAATGACGTGGCACACAGTGGACACAGACATATTAAGACCTCTGGAGATGGACTTGTAGTCTTGAGATTCTCCATAAGTCTTACGTTTTTGTTCTCACATCTTCAGACAACAGTTCTTTGCTCTTCTTTTTATTTTCTGTCCCCATGCTCAGTGTGGTACTGAGACACCAAGACTCAGTCAACTGTTGTCCATTTAAACTGGTTGACCGTGTGATATTGCCACAAATGCTAAATTAAAGAAGCGTCACATGATTTAAATTCAATTCAATTTCTCACAATTGTGAAAATGTGCCAATCATTTTGTTCAGTCCATTTTCTGGAGCTCTGTGTGGAATAAGATCAGATCAGATTCCGTTCCAAAGCAAAAACAATAAATAAAGATGTAAATACCGAAACATACAATAGATCTTTTAGTGTAAAGCTTAATAAAAGTTTATTGTGCACTAATTAATTACAGATGTGATTCTCAGTGTCACAGTAGAAAGGGATAGCAAGACACTCAGTTACAAAAATGTAGATAAATAATTTACACTATAAACACAATATAAATAAGAATTAAAAAAGCAATAACAATATTATTTACAGGTTATTGCAAATGACTCTTAATTGCACATGTGTGTCACAGATGTTCTCTAAAAGCTGCAGAAATAAAACAAAACTGAAGAGCAATCCAATATGGCTGACCCTCTGTGGTCTGGGGGTATTATTTATTATTATTTTATTATTTTATTATCTTCTTAAATTGACCTTTAAAAGCATTGCTTGTGAAAACATACATTTATAATGTGAACAAAATGTTTGAAATGGAATTACCAGAGCCTTAGATTCACAAACGCAGTGGAATGTATGAATAATACAGTATATAAATCTATAATAAATGTCTAAAGTGAAATTGTTTATTAAGTAGAACTGCTGTTGGATACTTGAAATGATACAACAGCCATTAACTTAAAAAAAGGACTGTTAATAAATCTTTACTGTGTAAAAGCTAGAACCACAAAGAATAACAAAACAAACTATGTACCCTGTTTTCTCTTATTTGCTCTGTGGATGTTTTTAACTGCCATGCCATGCAGTTTCAGTCCAGCTGCAGGCATATGAGATTTCCTGAGTGTTCATTGGTCAGTTTCAAAGCTCGATGCCAATATTACAGATGACAGGCAAATGACGGACACACAAGTACCCCAGTAAGGTGCAGTTAGACGTGTTTTTTAACACTTCTTCATGGCCTCGCACAACGAGATGCAATCAAACTGACTGATGCAATGTCAAGAAGAATCTGACATGCTGGTGAGTTTGTCGACCACAAGCAGTTCAAGGTTCATTCCTGCGTTTTGGGTTCACAGTGCTGAATGTGGATGAACCCTGTTTGGAGTGACCATAAAGTAGAGAAGTCTATCCGTATACATACAGACCCCTTCATAACGTTCAGGACACAGCAGTCGAATGCAAAGACGGAAGTGTTAAGTATCTTCTCTAGTGATGTTTTCTCTCTCTCTCTCTGGTTGGTTCAGCTGCTGCTGCTTCAGTCCTGGGTGTTGGAGACATTGTTCTCTCACACTGCAGAATCAGAGGAAGCTGAATTAGCACAATTCAACACAGTAATACTACACTATAGACAGTAATACACACCAATACAAAAGTGAACACAAAATTAAACATTAAGAAAATGACGTATACAGAAATACATTATATTACATACAGTAATATTCATATTTATACAATACTTCTCTCATTTAGAATTATTGTTTTTTAGTATCTTTTAAATATATAAAAAAATAAATACAGAGAACATTCAGAATAAACTACACTTTAAACCACCTTCCAGAGAGAGTCAACACCTACTGTTCATGTGGATTACTTCACCGTCTTTCCGGTCTTTCTTCATGTTCAAATTCAACATCATTAACAATAATAAACACATTTTAATCAAAGAGAATCGAATAATAATCAGATTATTATTAATTATTACTTCTTACTCAGGGACCCAAAGAAATTATTTTCTTTGTTGTTGATGTTTTAATGTATTTAATGTAAGATAGTAATATATTTTATACATTAGGAAAATAAACAGTTGCTATGGTATCCTGGGTGGTTGCTAAGGTGTTGCTAAATATTTGTTCGACCGTTGCTATCATGTCCCAGGCGGCTGTAAGCTGGTTTAAACCTAATGTTGATGACGTCTCAAAGGCCCATAAAACTGTTTTTGGAAACATTGTCTCTGTAATAGAAATTATTAAAATTATGAAGCGTAGAAAAACAGACAATTAAAACCACGCTTGAATAACGTTTCTATGTTCAGCAGTTCTGAGTTATTATAATTTTTTAGATAATAGCAGAAACCCTCCAGAGAAAGTGAACACGTACTGTTTGGAATTTCATGTGGAT
Organism: Salminus brasiliensis; assembly: GCF_030463535.1. NCBI lineage: Eukaryota > Metazoa > Chordata > Actinopteri > Characiformes > Bryconidae > Salminus > Salminus brasiliensis. The sequence goes on along the minus strand of NC_132882.1, from coordinate 2,500,214 downwards.
TACTCCACCGTCTTTCAGGTCTTTCTGTGGAAAAAAGGAACTGTAGGTAAAAAAGTCAACAGTATTTTGTAGATTAGGGACAAATATGTCGGCACATGAACGATCCTGGGGTCTGTCTCACGAAGCAAATCACATTTAGATGTGAAGCTTCATTTAGATCCTCAAGCTGGGGTTAATTCCTGAGCCTGTGCACACTAATGACGTTTACCACCAACCAACCAGCCAAGTTTAGGAAACATGAAGAGCAGCTGAGCAGCTTTTCAGAAAAGGAGAGAGAGATAACAACGACAGTAAAGAGCAGAACTGTCACCACCGTCATCCTGTTAGAGCCTACTGGAGTAAAAACGCTTCGTGTGCTTTATATATATATATCTAGGGATTTATTATGATTCGTCACATGTGATTTACACATCATTGACACCACAAACGCCACACAAAGTGACGGTCAAAGATCCGGAAGAGTCAGACTCCTTCCGAGGTTTGGGCTTGATTGGTCCAAGAACTGTTTATGATCTAAGATCCTGAACGTAATCAGCTCTTGAGCAGGTTAGGTGTGCAGTATAAGCTACCATGGTGGTCTAGGCCAGTAAGTGAGAGACCCTGCTTGCTGACACAGAACATTACTGGTGCTGCATGAGCCCAGACCAACAGAGAGAGATAGAGAGAGATAGAGAGAGAGAGAGAGAGAGAGAGAGAGAGAGCAGTTTCTTCTTCGTACTGAATGAGACTCCACCCAGCATCACTCACCTGGCACTGGCAGTAAATGATCTTCACCAGGACGTTCTACAGAAACAGGATGAGATAAAGTTCAGTTAATGATGATCCTAACGTTGTGTATCCTCTGTACATTAGAGTCAGTGATAAGCAGTGTGTGAGTTGGATTCCAGTAGTGAAGTTAGTAAAATTCATGTTCAAATTCAACATCATTAACAATGATAAACACATTTAAATCAAAGAGAATCAAACAATAATCCGATGATTATTAATTATTACTTCTTACTCAGGGACCCAAAGAATTGTTTTTCTTTGTTGTTGATGTTTTATTGTATTTAATGTAAGATAGTAATATATTTTATACATTAGGAAAATAAGCAGTTGCTATGGTATCCTGGATGGTTGCTAAGGTGTTGCTAAATGTTTGTTCAATTGTTGCTATCATGTCCCAGGCGGCTGCAAGCTGGTTTAAACCTGATGTTGATGACGTCTCAAAGGCCCTTTAAAAGGGTTTTTGGAACATTTGTAATAGAAATGATTAAAATGATGATGCGTAGAAAACAGAACATTAAAACCAGGTTGGAATAACATTTCTGTGTTCAGCAGTTCTGAGTTATTGATTAGGTAAATAAGCATTTCCTGAAGGAAATACCAGTGCTTGCTAAATATAAAATGTGTGTGGTGTGTATGAGCATGTATACAATGTAGTTACAATACAATGTATGCTATATTATTTTAGATGGTTACATGGAGATTGCTTAGTGGTTGTTACAGTGGTGCGTTGGGGTGTTATGAAATCCCAGATTGTTGCTATGGTGTTGCTAAATGATTGCTGTGGTATCCCAGGTGGTTGCCAAAATTTGGTGGGTGGGTAGGTGATTGCAATGGTGTCACTAGGGTGTTATATTATCCTATATGGTTGCTAGGCAGTTATGTTATTCCAGGTGGTCCAACATTTCTGTGTTAAGCGTCTCTCTAGTTATTGATCCTGAAAGAATAACACTACTAGTACAATATCATACTCACTTGCAATTCGACCTGTGGAATAAACAGATACAGTGAAGTTAGTGAAATTCTTCATGTTCAAATTCAACATCTGATTAAACACTTTTAACACAATGATAAAATAAGAAATTTGTTGTGATAAGGAAATGTTCTCATAATTAATAAGGTTACGAGATTCATCTCTCAGATGCGCTGGGATGCATCATCAGTGATGTTCCTGGGGGTTTCGAGTCTGTTAACATCAAACTCCTTCACCCAGGTGATCCATCAAGTCCAGCATTGCATCTCAGCAGTTACAATCCACGAGTTAGTCCTCTTTATCCAAAGCCACCACATGGCTTTCTCTGCAGCATCTGTCATAGAGTGAATGGCCCTCATCTTCACCACTTTGGTTACTTCCAGGCCTGCCAGTGCTTTACAGAGTGAGCGTCCAGCAAACCCCCCACAGCCCACTTCAATCGGGTTGCAGCCTGTCGGCCTCGGCCTCTGCACTGATCTACCAGCTCCTGTTATGTGGCCAGCTCACATGTTTTGTGGAATCTGAGAAGATGATTAAGTCAGGGCTGAAACTTCAGGGTCCCTGGAGTCTCTGTACTGCATAGCTTCCCGTGACCGAGTCACCTCAGAACTCCTCTTAGAGGCTGCTGAGGGAAGCTGTAGGGTGTTGGTACACCTGTACAGAGCTGTGCTGCTGAAGCTCCTTGGCAAGGCAAGTCACCTTTGCAAATAACTGCTGATTTTACTCTAAAGCCACAGTTGACACTGAAACATCATACAGCAACAGGGGCCACGAAGTCCTGGACAGGATGGCGTGCTGATATATGCTTTGAAACGACCAGGAAACTCTGATGTATTAGTCTTGATCAGCCAGATTTCAAGGTCACCATAGACTTTTTGGATGGGAGCTTCATCCCCCAGGCTGCAAAGAGCTTCCCCAGACCCCCTGGACCAGCTTCTCTGGAAGTGCTGGGACGGTGGTCTCATAAAACTTTCTTTAACACAATAACAGCAACAATAATTCTGTTTGAAGAAGTCATTTACACACATCTTTCTCTAAAGAGAGTGTACAGTGGGAAAGCTCTTCACACTACTAGTAGAATATCATACTCACCATAAAGATCTGTGGAATAAACAGATAAAGTGAAGTTAGTGAAATTCTTCATGTTCAAATTCTTATTAAACACATTTAACACAATGATAAAATTAATTGATATTGATTAAATGATAAATTCCATGTTAGAAGTAAAAAACAACAACAATAATAATAATAATAATAATAATAATGGTTCTCTCACTGCTTTGTGTGAAGTGTAAAAGAGGTTAATGGAAATGAGACTATGAAGAGTTTCTGTATAAAGAAGTCATATACACACATCTTTGTCTAAGGAGAGTGTGTACAGTGGGAAAGTTCCTCACACACTATTAGCAGTGTTAGTATCATACTCACCACCGTCTGTGGAATAAAAGAGATAAAGGAAAGTTAGTGAAATTCACCTTATTACACCCTATTAAACACATTTAAAACAATGAGAATCCAATAACAATGTAATTATTATTATATAATATAAATAATATAATTTTTGTTATTGATGTGTTATTGTAAGTTTTGGTAAGAATATATTTTATAAATTAGGACAAGGTTCTTACATCATTGAAAAAAGTTCTTAAATATATTATATAATATACTTTATAAGGTCTTACTGAAGCAGTAATACACAAGAGGGAGTACTACAACATGAGATATTGGTACTGGTGCACTGCAGTCGTAGGCACGAGGCCGCAGGCCGAGTATAGATCAGTACACCCTTGCCAATATGAGTAGTAGTACAAACCTTGAGTGTGTTATTGTGATTATACCAGTTACATTTCAGAAAGTAAAATACAGTTGTGCTTAAAAGTTTACATACCCAGGCAGAATCTTTGCTTTCTTGGCCTTTTTTCAGAGAATATGAACAATAACACAAACTTTTTTCCACTCATGGTTAGTGGTTGGGTGAAGCCATTTATTGTTAATGACTGTGTTTCTCTTTTTAAATCATAATGACAACCAAAAACATCCAAATGACCCTGATCAAAAGTTCACATACCCCAATTCTTGAAGCTTGAAGTCTTTTGTGGTAGTTGTGGATGAGGCTTTTTATTTTCTCAGATGGTAAAGCTGCCCATTCTTCTAAAGGCAAAAAAGCCTCTAGTTCCTGTAAATTCCTGGGCTGTCTTGCATGAACTGCGTGCTTGAGATCTCCCAGGAGTGGCTCAATGATATTGAGGTCAGGAGACTGAGATGGCCACTTCAGGACCTTTTGTCCACTTTGTTCTGCTGTAGCCAATGACCGGTTGACTTGGCCTTGTGTTTTGGATCGTTGTCATGTTTAAACGTATGAGTACGTCCCATGCTCAGCGTCCGGGCTGATGAGGGCAAATTTGCCTCCAGTATTTGCTGATAACGTGCTGCATTCATCTTTCCTTCAACTTTTGACTTTTGAGTTTCCTGTATCCCTAAAACTTCAGCGACCCACCTCGGTGCTTTACAGCAGTAATGGTGTTCCCTTCATCATAGGCCTTGTTGACACCTCTCCAAATGTAACGTTTATGGCCAAAAAGTTCGATTTTGGTCTCATCACTCCAAATGACCTTGTTCCAGACCTTGTTTTGAGGCTTGTCTCGGTGCTGTTTGGCGTATTGTTGACGAGATACTTCGTGGCATTTGCGCAGTAATGGCGTTCTTCTGGCGACTCGACCATGCAGCCCATTTTTCTTCAAGTGCCTCCTTATTGTGCATCTTGAAACAGCCACAGTGCTAAATTTCAGAGAGTCCTTTACTTCAGCTGATCTTATTTGTGGGGTTTTCTTTGCATCCGAACAATTTTCGTGTCGGTTGTGGCCGAAAACTTTGTTGGTCTACCTGACCGTGGTTTGGTTGTTACAGAGCCCCTGATTTTCCTTTTCATAATCACAGTTTGAACACTGCTGACTGGCATTACCAATTCATTGGATATCTTCTTGTATCCCTTTCCTGTTTTATACAGTTTAACTGCCTTTTCCTGTGGATCTGTTGCCAATTCTTTTGCTTTCCCCATGACTCACAATCTAGAAACGTCAGTGGAAACTCACTCAGCTTTTCTGCACACACCCTGATTACGAGCAAACAGGTCACATGTGAGGATGTTACCTTTACAAGGCATTCAAACCCATTTGTGTCACCTTCTGTGCATGTTATCAGGCCAAAAGTTTTTGTGTTATCGTTCATATTCTCTGAAAAAAAGGCCAAGAAATCAAAAATGTAATGTATGTAAACTTTTGAGCACAATAGTAGTTCGATTCTATCAGTCACCCTTCTGCAAACACACTCTCATCAGACTGTCCTTCAGTCAGAACAGTCAAGGAACAGTTCATAATTTCAATTTCAAACATCAAGGTTACAAGCAACAGCCGAAACATTAGACGACGCTAGAGATTATAATAATCCCATGGCTACACACACAGCAATGGACTATGTTCGCGTAAGTGATATGTTGAGGTGGCATCAAGGTCTTGTGTGTGTGTGTGTGTGTGTGTGTGTGTGGGCTTGATCTGAAATTGTTAAGAGTTTACAGGTGCGATGGTGTTTATGTTGTTGTCAGGCTATTTTCTCCATGTTTGGAGAAGTTACTTTATCCGTTATGTAGCTATAGGGATTCGTTTTTCCAGCGTTCTTGTATTTCTTTGGGATACTGGTCATTGATCCCAAATGCGGTCCTTTTTTAATTCTCTCTCTTTGCTCTTAATCAGTAATTTGTGTTTATAATGGTCAAGCATTGTAATGATAGGTCTGGGTTTTCCTGTGTTGTTTTCGGCTCTGAAGCGGTGGGCGCAGTAAAAGGTAAAGGATCATTCATAGTATCAGGTTATATTTTGAGGGCTGACTGCAAAGTTTTTTTTGAGGAATATCCGGTATTTGCTCTGATATGCTGGAAAAAAAGGTTGTCCCACATACTTAAAATCCAAATCTTTCATTTCTTTATTTTCATTTCTGATGGTAGCTATTTGAGTGTTTAGCATTAGTGTTTTCATTTTCTTTTGTGCTTACAGGGTCTTTGCAGGGTCTTAATTAGAGACTGACTAAATTCTATACTCTAAATTCTAACAAGTCTTTGATATCTTGATGCAGTGCTTCCAGTATGGCTAGTTTGTTATTGATAGATTCCAGTAGACTAACCTCTACAGCTGTGGTCTGGTCGCACCAAGGCTGTTTTCTGTGATTGTCTTTGAAGTCCTCTGTCTCTTCTGGCTTGGTAATCTGTTGATATTATATAAAAAAGGAGATATTTTTTAAATTGTTAGTAGTAATGCTAGTCGACACATGCTCCATGCGTACAATTTAAATCAAAATAGATTTTTTAAAGCAAGTAGATTTGATGAACTTGTTACAGTTTTTTACTGTAATTCTAATGGTGCTGCTTCGTTATGGCTGGTGTTTTGTCTTGTAAGCACTAGCGTCATTGATAGGCTATGTGTGTATGTGGCGTAAATGTGAAGAACTTCGGTCAGAGTGCCATTACTGTGCAATACTGTCACTCCTAAAAAGTCTCTCAGCCAATGACACTACAGAGTTGAAACTAACTGAGGTATGATGTTTACATTATTTAAAAAGGTTGATGACATTATTTACTTTATTTTGGAGCTCCATTACATGGGAAATGTGCTGTAACAGTAAACTTAGGGCTGTAGCGATTATCAGAATATTGCACTATTAACAAGCAAGCCGCAAGAAAATGGCAAGCAACCGCCGCACGCAGTGTTCATGTTTTCTATGTATTGTAAGATGGAGACAACGGCAGGTGCTCTGTTCACAAAACCAAACGCAGCTTCATCAGTTCAGACGAGGCACCGTGCAAAATTTGTGAGACCAAGACTGCACGTTGGACATCAGCTTTAGAGGAGTCATGTGAATGAGAAGACGAAACCACGCACTCAAAGAGACACTGGAAGTGAAAGACGTAGCGAGCAAATGCGACAGACAATGACCTCGGCCTTCATTCTCTAAGGAGCCCGAGCAGATCACTCAGAGCAGAGAGAGTTTGGTGCGGGTGGGCATATTTTAGCCCACTCAGGTCTAGACTAAACCACACAAGGCGAACATGTTTTTCTTAGCATAGAATACGGCTGGACGATACTGATACATTAAAATATATCGGAATATAAACAGAGCAGGATATGGAGTGAGGCTATATCGTTTATATCGATTTTTGATTGGTCAAGTCCAAATATTGTACAGCGCCTTATTCTGTTCTCACCCCCAACCCGCTCTCTCTCTCTCTCACACACACACACACACACACACACACAAACTGCCGAATGCCGAAAGGAGGTAGTATTAAAATGCGGGATTTTAATACCAACCTATTACACCACTTACAACAGCAGCACAACCTTCTGTACAGACAAGCTGTTAAACTTCGAGCACGTTACGCCCAAAAAACACACCCATGATTAATTAAGAGACTTAATTGTCTCTTAATTATGACCAACACGCCCTAAATGAAGCTATGTGCACATACATCTTTAGTAATTCCCTATCCCAGACCTGTGAACTGGTTAGCATTCAAATATTTTTGAAGGCTCAAGGTCAACATAAAGTGATATATATTTCTACCAAAGGTTACAGAATTTCGGTTACAGTAAATGTGGAGTACTGAACATGACAGGGATTTTTTTTTGGGCTTTAAAGAACTATATAACTTACTGACGTATAACGTAATTCATTACCATCTGCTCTTCTAAGACTGACATGGTGTGTTTTACAGTTTAAAGCGCCTAAAAGATAAAAAATGAAGATCCAGATATCATATTAAAAGCTGCAGTAATGTAAAGTGTGTTAAGATAGAAATCTGTAGGTTGTGGAATGTGACAGGAGTCTTACCAGACACTTCTAAATGAACTGAAGTGTCCACCTTCTGTCCTCCATCAGTGACCTCACACCAGTACTCTCCACCATCTGACCGCTGAACATCTCTCAGATTCAGAGACACGTTTCCTCTCCGCAGCTCATCAGGGTTCACGCTCACTCTGCCCTCGTAGCCCCTCCCCTCCGTCACCTGGCCATTCTGGTACAGGTAAACACAGTCTGTCTCTTTAAACCACCTGATCTCCATGGTAACAGCACTGGTTTCAGGAGAGAGGTAGCAGGGCAAGGTGACCCCACCACCACAAAAGGCAGTGACAGTATAGGGGACGGACTGATTTGGGGGAGAACGAACTACACTCTTCACTCGACTCCAGAGAGATCCAGAGCGCTTTCCAACGTCATCAGACCTGCAGACCAGTTTAAACCCTGAAAAGAGGAACACAGACACGTTTCTGTTATTGTGCACATTACTGAAGCTGCTCTTTTAACTGTTTAAATGCTGGGAGCGAGGAAATGTGACAGCTGGTGGTGGAGATGAAGAGGAGATACGCCAGGTGGAGGTGGAACATCTCCAGATCTTTATTAGCCTAAACACTAAATCCAACCATTCTTATTACCACCTTTAAATGTGAGCTATCTGATGACAGAACAGCTGTACCACCCAGCCCGACCTGCGTCAGACCAGCTGCCACCTACTAGTCCAACCATCAGGCCCCCCACCCACCACCACCCATACCAGACCAGCGGCTCACCCCCTACCACTGCTACCTGTTTAATGACCATGTTCAAACCTAAATGGACTCTTAACTATCTGCACTATTAATATAACCTCTATTAACTATCTGCTGTATCTGGTTTGGTCATTTTTATCAATAATTAATAAATAGTTCTGATCAGAGGAGGACGGGTCGGGTCCCCCTTGTGAGTCTTGGTTCCTCCCAAGGTTTCTTCCTCCAGCTCTGAGGGAGGTTCTCCTTGCCACTGTCGCCGTTGGGGCTCACTGGGGGTCTTTGATCCTTCATGTCTTACGTTATTTCTTCTTTGTCTCTGTATTTTTATTAATTACTAATTATGTAAAGCTGCTTTGTGACGACAACAGTTGTAAAAAGTGCTATACTAATAAATCTGGCTTGACTTGACTTGACTGTACAAGCAGGGCTGGACAATCACAAACCTCTGCTAGTGCTCCTTATTGCAGTTGTGTAGTGTGTATAGCCATGTATCAGGCATGGCTTGCTTTAGTGGTGTTATCCGGCTGTAAATCAGGAATATCAATCAGTGCTCATTAAAATATTAGCTGCTTAACTTTAGGAATAAATCGCTCCTGCTTGCAGGAACATGTAGCCTACAAACACCGGTCAGGCGAGGCCCAATAGTTGAGAAATTCAAGAAAAGGGAAGAAGCAGAAGTACAAGAAGAGATCAGAGTTGTTGACTGGTAATCACACACTTTCAGTGCACGACTAGTTCTGTTTAATTTATGGCTGACATGCCAGTGTATACTAGTCCTAGCCCAAAACAGCAAAAGCTCTCTAAGAGCATGAGGAGGACAAGTAACTCAGACTACAGAATTCAGTAACTACCCAGATCTGAATAATCTTAATATCCATTTACATTTACGGCATTTAGCAGACGCTCTTATCCAGAGCGACTTACAAAGTGCTTTGCTATTTACCCAAGAAAGCCTTAGCTAGTTAGAATAGACTAATAATACAAAAGATACCACCAAGCTTAGACATTGCTAAACACAATACAATAAGGTGACCATAGAACTATTCGTCCAAGTACTCTCTGAAGAGGTGGGTCTTCAGTCTGCGTTTGAAGACAGCGAGCGACTCGGCCGTTCGGACATCCAGGGGAAACTCGTTTCACCACTTTGGTGCCAGGACAGAAAAAAGCCTGGACGCTTGTCTTCTGCGGATTTTGAGGGATGGCGGGTCGAGCCGAGCCAAACTTGAAGCTGGAAGGGCTCTTGGTGCGGATCGGCTTTTGACCATCGCCATCAGATACGGAGTGGCTGGTCCATTCTTGGTTTTGTAGGCCAGCGTCAGGGTTTTAAATCTGATGAGGGCAGCAGCTACAGGAAGCCAGTGGAGAGAACGCAGCAGTGGAGAGACATGGCTGAATTTAGGGACATTTAATATCCAACCATAAAGCTTTCGAAACGAAAGGTGAAACAGGGATGAAGAGTGTGTCTCTGGTCTTGACTGTTTAATACTATTGGGTTATATGTGCACACCAGCAGGAGAGAGTAAAGAGCTGAGCATTAATCTGCTGTAATCTATAGTCTGTATAGAAAGCAGTGGTTCTGAACCCCAGTCCTGTTCATCTGCTGTAAAGCACATTTTACTTCTGCAGGCTCAAACACAGCTGCTTCACCTCATCAGGTGATCAGGCACCAAGCACACAGTCATCAGCACTGCCACTGAGAGCCACGGTTAGCTTTTTAATGTCACTTACTGAGTTTTTTCCTGCCAACTGCTTTCTGAAAGAAACAAGAAAGACACCGTTCTCAGTGTTTGAAGCTCCAACAGCCAGCTGGAATTAAAATCTACATCATTAAATACTTTCATTAACAGTGCAGACATGTTATTTTGATACTTACTTTTTCCGCCATGATGCACCAGATCCTTTACAGAGAAAACTCAAAATTTACTTTGAGCAAATCCTTACAGGACTGTGTGAAATCCACACTACTGATCTATCCACCACGGCCAGCAATCTCTGAGACAAAAGGCCCAACATCTTCATATATGAGCAAATGACTGAAAATGAAACTGTCTGAGATGCAGAACTATGTCACAAGCCCCAACTAAGGTTGCAAGAGTAAGCAGTTTCACAGTATACGTTATAACTGAGATCACCTGCAGATGCACACTTCCGCTTCTTCTCGTCTGCCTGACAGACTCAATCTTTCCCAGCCGATCTTTCCCAGCTGGAATGGCTGACAGTGTTAACAATATTAACAATATTTCGATATTTTCACGTTCTTTTAATCAAACGTGTACTGAGCGTCTGCAAAAGCTCTGACATTCATGCATGCAAAGACTATTATACTGAGACAGGAGGACAGAACCACAGATAATATAAGCATAATGATCAGAATGTGGTTAGAAAAGGTATGTCTTGCTGTTTATTATGATTTGTATAGTCTGTGAGTTAAACAGATCCTGAGGTGTGATACAGGCATGCAAATTTTCCTTTACAATTCAGAGGCTCAAAAAGTCACCAATTTCTATATATATCATACTCATATGATTCAGATATATATTCTCATATGATTCTCAATTATTTGAGAATTTCCCCACTGTGGGACTAATAAAGGATTATCTTATCTTATCTTATATCAGAAATATCCCTGTTTGTCTGCACTGACTCCAGCTCAGCTTCACAGTATTAAGATCATCTTCAACGGTACACAGAGAGTTTCATGTGAAACCATTTTCACATTTTTTAATTTGTGAACTGTAATAATGGTTTTACACTGAAGATTAAAGCTGAATGGAATCTAATTACACAAGAATAAGGGTCATAATTTATTGCTTAAAAAAGTACTGAGTGAAAGTGGGTAAAAAAAATGTAAAGGTGCACGTATTTGTCACTGTACAGTGAGTTTCTTTTGTGTAGTACACACACACACACACACACACACACACACACTAGTGAACTAGGGGCAGTGAGTACACACACACACACACACACACACACACACACACACACACACACACACACACACACACACACACACAGGTGGGCAGCTCCAGCGCCCGGGGAGCAGAGAGGGTAAAGGGCCTTGCTCAAGGGCCCAACAGTGGCAGCTTGCCGAGCCCGGGAATCAAACCCACAACCCTGTTATCAATATCCCGGCACTCTAACCGCTGAGCCACCACTGCCCCTGGGTGCAGTGCACACTGGGTACAGGGTCCTGGTACAAAACATTTAAAACCCCTGCCTTCAGCTGTAAGCCTTTAGCAACATGCCACGCCAAGCTCAGCTCAAGCTGATTGGTGTCCAAATAAAAAAAATAACTAAATAAAATGAAGTAAATAAACAAATAAAAAGAAACCCAGGATTTGTGTGGTGGGAACTGAACCTTGATTCTAGTGTACCAGTACCTCTAGCACATGGGCGTTCTGGTTAAAACGAGATCATGGGTCGTAGTCAGTCAGCTCCAGTGCGCTCTCTGCCTGCAGGTATGTGCTTTTCCTGATGTAAATACCTGGTCATGTCTTCAGCCATGTCCTCCCAAGACAACAGGCACATGTTCCGCCCTTAGTACATCAGGTGCAGTTCTCCAATAAGAGGGGGGTGAATATTTGTGTTTCCTCTCTCCACCTGTCCCACACACACAGCAAACACGCCACGCTGCCTCTAAATGACAGAACAGAAGAGGCCGAGATAAGTGAGGTTAGTGTGCATGTAGACAGTGTGTGTAGACTGAAAAAGAATGGATAGGACAAAAAAATCATAGCACGAATATATGTGGGGCAGATCTAGATTGTGGGTGATTGTTGGCCTACTTTAAAAATACATTTAAATCAAAGAAAAATCTGAAATCTGAAATACTGTCACTGCCATGAATCTGCATTTTGCACTTTTTGACTTGCCTAACGTGCATATGGCAGTTGTTCTATACATTATGTCAAATTTTCATGATGAATGGACCAATAGAAATGCTCCAAAATGACAGGGAGTAAAATTATTTTACATTGACATCCCTTCATTCTCCGGTAAATACACCATTTTAAAAATGACCATTTAAAATGCACCTCAAACCTTCTTAACTTTCAACATAGAGAAAAATATTAGGCTAGAACCAGAACCTTGAGTTCCTTAACCTCAGGCCTCAACATAAGGAAACTGTCTATACTCATAAGAGCTTTCCTCTTGCTAAACGCAATCAGGTCTCATAGGGTTAATTCAATTTTAAGGAACTTCTTCTTCTCATCACTGGCCGTAATTTAACAGTGACATCTGGGAGGCTTTAAACTTTTGAGAAAAACAGAATGGGTAAATGCATCATTGTGAACGACTCCTCTAAATACCCCTTTTAACCTCTGTACCTTTTAACTATGCAGAGATGTTAGAAAATGCAGTGTTAGAAAATTCCTCTTAAATATTAACAACGTGTGCTAATCCATTTAGACACCACTGCTGCTCCTTTAGACTGCCCTGGAAAGTATCCCTGCTGTCCAATAAAAAAACATGTATCTCCATTCTTGTCTGTTTTTAGTTTTCTCCATCATTCGAACCCTGCAGCTGCTTCTGTACACTGTGTAAATAATTCTGGATGAATGGACCAACAGATGTTGCTCTAAATGACCCAGAATAAACTCTAATTCTCTTATTTTACACTGACTTCCATTCAAAGCCTTCTCATGTAAAGCCATCGTTCCGGATCCATGTTTTTTTTATTGGACAGCGGCAATTGGGGCAGTGGAGGCTCAGTGGTTAGAGCTCCGGGTTATCGATAACAGGGTTGTGGGTTCGATTCCCGGGCCCTTGAGCAAGGCCCTTTACCCTCTCTGCTCCCTGGGCGCTGGAGTTGGCTGCCCACCGCTCTGGGTGTGTGTGTGTGTGTGTTCACTACCAGATGGGTTAAATGCAGAGGACACATTTTGCTGTACAGTGACAAATACATGCACCTTTAATATTATAAATCTGTCAAATATGGCTGCTTCTTCTCAGCTTGCAGAGCAAATCAAATCTGTACAGAAAGCCTTAAATGAGACAAAAATATCCACAAATTCCAGAATTATAACTTTACTTTATCATATCACTGTAAAACAATGTGCTCTTCAAAGGTATACAGAAAACAATGACATTAGCTAGCTACATTAAAAGTTCAGAGATATAAGAGATAATTAGTGATAGGTCTAAATGAAATAACTACATAAATTCAGCTCACTATTATTACTGAGAATGTACGGTTACTAACAAATAAATTAGTTTGTAGCTAAATACCCAATAAAAACATAGCTACAGCAGACAGTGACTATACAGTAAGCTTTGGCTATACCCTTAGCTACAGTTAGCACTAGCTAGCTAATCCAGTCAGAAATAACGTTTAGTTTTTTCCTGAATTAAAATATATGTGTATTTAAATCTATAAACAGCTAGAATTATATATCTGTGGTGATTTTATCTGTAGATTTCTGTCAGTTCTGTTACTATTAGTTATTTTACCTTAATAATGATATAAAATAAGACTAACACGCTTTTATTAAACATTAAAATATTGTATTTTCTGCCAAATAAAAGCCCCTAAAGTATAATGATACAAAAATAATGTTTAGAGACATAACCCGCTGCATTAGTTTAGTAAACTGTCCCCTCGGTTTAGCTAAAATGTCCCTCTAGACTAAGGACTTTATTTATTTAATCAAGGGAATGATTTAAATAATTATCACCTTTGTATCATGATACTTTAGGGGCTCAGTACTGTTTGGCAGAAAATATAATATTCCTATTCATTGCTAAAACATATTACCCTTCTATCATTATTAAGGGAAAATAATATGTAATATTATTATACAATAAAATAAAATGTTTATTTTTTACCTCGATACTCTTGGGGATCTATACTGTGATAGAAATCAAATATTATTTAATAATATGCATTCAAAATGTTGTATTTAAATTATCTCATTAATAATACAACATATTATTATCTTATAATAATAACAATATCTAAAATAGTTGTATTATGATTTATTTAGTAGTTTATGAATATTTATTATATGTTTCCTTTTAAAACAAATAGTCCATAACCCTAATACTAGCTTGAAAACCATACATGTACATGTATAATAACATGTTTATTGTTATTATTATTATTATTATTATTATTATTATCAAATAGTTAATAACCCTAATACTAGCTATAATGTTCTGTGTTTTTGAAACCATACATGTACATGTATAATATAATAATAACAATAAAGATGTTATTATAAATGTATGTATGGTTTTCAAGCTAGTATTAGGGTTATGGACTATTTGTTTTAAAAGGAAACATATAATAAATATTCATAAACTGCTAAATAAATAATAATACAACTATTTTAGATATTATTATTATTATAACAATAACAGTAATAATATAATTGTAGTAGTATTTTACATTTATAACATAATGGTGAATCTGAACTCCCTATGTAGTGCCCTAGATCACTCGTTTCACTACAACAATGCTAAATACAGAGGTATATATGCGTGTCAGCCACAAAGGACTCAGCTGTTATACAGACACAGATGCAGTAAATCACTATTTGTGTACAGAAGCTCATAAATCTTTAATTTTATCATTACTGCCCTAAGTAGGGAGTAAGGGGGAAACCCGCCCTGTCCATCACAGCGAACGCACTAGTTCCGGCCTCAGGGGAGTCCGCCAATCAGAGCTCAGCCCGCCCCCCGTAGCCCCGCCCTCTCGGTTGTCTCGGTAACCGGGACTCGACGCCTCTCGACCAGCAGCAGCTGCGGAAACACGGAGTGTCCGGTTCTGATGAGACTGAACCCGAACCCGGCCGCTTTCTCACAGTCCGACCTGCATAAGACCGAGCGCGGACAGTCCTGCAGACCGCGGCGGATCCTCCGGGTGAGAGCGCGACTTTTATCCGCGGCGGGTTTCAGCAGCAGGCCCGCCCTGCAGTTAGCTAGGAGGGATTAGCAGCTAGCGAGGCTAGCTATAGCTAAGTTAGCTAGCCAGTAGAGCCGGTCAGTTTGATCCGGACCGACTAACTGAGCCCGTTTAACGCGACCCCCCTGACCATTAGAGCAGGGGCTACTCCCAGTGCCCTGCTGTTCACCAGCGCTGTGTGTCTCAGTGCAGCAGCCACTGAGTAGCCCCTGAGCAGCCCCTGAGCAGCCACTGAACAACCACTGAACAGCCACTGAACAACCACTGAGCAGCCACTGAGCAGCCCCTGAGCAGCCACTGAGCAGCCACTGAGCAGCCACTGAACAGCCACTGAGCAGCCCCTGAGCAGCCCCTGAGCAGCCCCTGAGCAGCCACTGAGCAGCCACTGAGCAGCCACTGAGTAGCTACTGAACAGCCACTGAGCAGCCCCTGAGCAGCCCCTGAGCAGCCCCTGAGCAGCCACTGAGCAGCCACTGAGTAGCTACTGAACAGCCACTGAGCAGCCCCTGAGCAGCCACTGAGCAGCCACTGACCAGCCCCTGAACAGCCACTGAGCAGCCACTGAACAGCCACTGAGTAGCTACTGAGCAGCCCCTGAGCAGCCCCTGAGCAGCCACTGACCAGCCCCTGAACAGCCACTGAGCAGCCACTGAACAGCCACTGAGTAGCTACTGAGCAGCCACTGAGTAGCTACTGAGCAGCCCCTGAGCAGCCCCTGAGCAGCCACTGACCAGCCCCTGAACAGCCACTGAGTAGCTACTGAGCAGCCCCTGAGCAGCCCCTGAGCAGCCACTGACCAGCCCCTGAACAGCCACTGAGCAGCCACTGAACAGCCACTGAGTAGCTACTGAGCAGCCACTGAGTAGCTACTGAGCAGCCCCTGAGCAGCCCCTGAGCAGCCACTGACCAGCCCCTGAACAGCCACTGAGTAGCTACTGAGCAGCCCCTGAGCAGCCCCTGAGCAGCCACTGAGCAGCCACTGACCAGCCCCTGAACAGCCCCTGAGCAGCCACTGACCAGCCCCTGAACAGCCACTGAGTAGCTACTGAGCAGCCCCTGAGCAGCCCCTGAGCAGCCACTGAGCAGCCCCTGAGCAGCCCCTGAGCAGCCACTGACCAGCCCCTGAACAGCCACTGAGCAGCCACTGAACAGCCACTGAGTAGCTACTGAGCAGCCACTGAGCAGCCACTGAACAGCCACTGAGTAGCTACTGAGCAGCCCCTGAGCAGCCCCTGAGCAACCACTGAGCAGCCACTGAACAGCCACTGAGTAGCTACTGAGCAGCCACTGAGCAGCCCCTGAGCAACCACTGAACAGCCACTGAGCAGCCACTGAACAGCCACTGAGCAGCCCCTGAGCAGCCACTGAACAGCCACTGAGCAGCCCCTGAGCAGCCACTGACCAGCCACTGTACAGCCACTGAGTAGCCACTGAGCAGCCACTGAGCAGCTACTGAACAACCACTGAGTAGCCACTGAGCAGCTACTGAGCAGCCACTGAGCAGCCACTGAGCAGCCACTGAGCAACCACTGAGCAGCCCCTGAGCAGCCACTGAACAGCCACTGAGCAGCCCCTGAGCAGCCCCTGAGCAGCCCCTGAGCAGCCACTGAGCAGCCACTGAGTAGCCACTGAGCAACCACTGAGCAGCCACTGAGCAGCCACTGAACAGCCACTGAGCAGCCACTGAACAACCACTGAGTAGCCACTGAGTAGCCACTGAGCAGCCACTGAACAGCCACTGAGCAGCCACTGAGCAGCTACTGAACAACCACTGAGCAGCCACTGAGCAGCCCCTGAGCAGCCACTGAGCAGCCACTGAGCAGCTACTGAGCAGCCACTGAGCAACCACTGAACAGCCACTGAGCAGCCACTGAGCAGCCACTGAACAACCACTGAACAGCCACTGAGCAGCCACTGAGCAGCCACTGAGCAGCCACTGAGCAACCACTGAACAGCCACTGAGCAGCCACTGAACAGCCACTGAGCAGCCACTGAGCAGCCAGCTGCATTAGCCACCACTCAGCCTGAGGGCTCTGGGCTCTTCTGGGTTATTCATTAATATCTCTGTATTATAATGTAGTCTTATTTGTTTGTTTGTTTATTTTTGTAATATGTGCCTGTTCCTCCATCCGACCGTCTGTCATCATTAAATCCATCACCTACTTGCTGACTTATCCTGCTGGCTTTCAGAACTATTAGGGGTAGTGTAAGCAAAAGTAAAGAGGATGGAATGATATAACTCACTGGCCACTTTATTAGAAACACCTACCTTGTGCTTCCACTCACTGGCCACTTTATTAGAAACACCTACCTTGTGCTTCCACTCACTGGCCACTTTATTAGAAACCCCTACCTCGTGCTTCCACTCACTGGCCACTTTATTAGAAACACCTACCTTGTGCTTTCACTCACTGGCCACTTTATTAGAAACCCCTACCTTGTGCTTCCACTCACTGGCCACTTTATTAGAAACACCTACCTTGTGCTTCCACTCACTGGCCACTTTATTAGAAACACCTACCTTGTGCTTCCACTCACTGGCCACTTTATTAGAAACCCCTACCTTGTGCTTCCACTCACTGGCCACTTTATTAGAAACACCTACCTTGTGCCTCCACTCACTGGCCACTTTATTAGAAACCCCTACCTTGTGCTTCCACTCACTGGCCACTTTATTAGAAACACCTACCTTGTGCTTCCACTCACTGGCCACTTTATTAGAAACACCTACCTTGTGTTTCCACTCACTGGCCACTTTATTAGAAACCCCTACCTTGTGCTTCCACTCACTGGCCACTTTATTAGAAACACCTACCTTGTGCTTCCACTCCCTGGCCACTTTATTAGAAACCCCTACCTTGTGCTTCCACTTACTGGCCACTTTATTAGAAACCCCTCCCTTGCAGGTTGAAACAGGTAGCCTCGGCTTATTAAAAGAAAGGATACAGTAACACAATTGTAGCCCCGGTTAGGAT
Organism: Salminus brasiliensis; assembly: GCF_030463535.1. Classification (NCBI taxonomy): domain Eukaryota; kingdom Metazoa; phylum Chordata; class Actinopteri; order Characiformes; family Bryconidae; genus Salminus; species Salminus brasiliensis. The sequence goes on along the minus strand of NC_132882.1, from coordinate 2,481,998 downwards.
GATTGTAGGGAGCAGGAAAGTGGGACTGTTTGGTTGGTGTTATTTGTGCAGGGTGTTTAAATCCTCCTGGAATCTCTGATCAGGCTCAGGTTGTTAGTTTCACTCTAATGACTTACTGGTTTGGTCATAAGGGAGCTGGCTGTGTTCTGTCCCCTGTGTTTGTTAAAGGCATGGCTGTGTATTTCGATCACCGCATTGAGGCGCCAGACAGCAGTGGAACCGCAGTCCTCTTAGCCTGGCACTCCTCACAGCCACTGCTGGCAGTCGGGTCTGTCAACCCGGCGTCTGGAGGAAGCGTAGACATCTACCTTCAACAGGTGAGAATAACTGACATTTCACTCACTGGCCACTTTATCAGAAACCCATACTTTGTGCTTACACTCACTGGCCACTTTATTAGAAACCCCTACCTTGTGCTTACACTCACTGGCCACTTTATTAGAAACACCTACCTTGTGCTTCCACTCACTGGCCACTTTATTAGAAACCCCTACCTTGTGCTTCCACTCACTGGCCACTTTATTAGAAACCCCTACCTTATGCTTCCACTCTCTGGCCACTTTATTAGAAACCCCTACCTTGTGCTTCCACTCACTGGCCACTTTATCAGAAACCCATACTTTGTGCTTCCACTCTCTGGCCACTTTATTAGAAACACCTACCTTGTGTTTCCACTCACTGGCCACTTTATTAGAAACCCCTAACTTGTGTTTCCACTCACTGGCCACTTTATTAGAAACCCCTACCTTGTGTTTCCACTCACTGGCCACTTTATCAGAAACCCCTACCTTGTGTTTCCACTCACTGGCCACTTTATCAGAAACCCCTACCTTGTGTTTCCACTCACTGGCCACTTTATCAGAAACCCCTCCCCTGGCAGGTAGCCTCAGCTTACTGCGGTGTGTTTTGTAGGGAGAGCAGGTGGAGTTGTGTCATGTGGAGCGTGCGTTCAGCCCAGCGCTGCTGCGATGGCACCCTACAAAACCCCTGCTGGCGGTGGGCTGGGAGACTGGCGAGACCCTGCTCCTCACACACCCACACGGAGAACACACACTTCTACCCCAGAACACACACACTGCCTGCATCACACTGCTGGAGTGGAGCCTCAGTGGAGCCAGACTGGTCACAGGAGATCAGGTGAGCACCATCACACCCTGACCTTTCTTTCAGAGGCAGACTCTCCGGTTCAAAGGGAAGGAGGATTTACTGTTTGTTAAAATGATCTGCCTCAAGATTTATCACTGCATCTTAAATATGTAGCACAGCAATCTGGACATGAACTGTATGTATTTATATGGTCATTATTAGGGATGTTCCGATACCACTTTTGCTGATACCGATACCAGATTTTCAAGTATCCGCCAATACCGAGTACTGATACTGATACCCACTCTGAATTAAATACTCGATAGACGGCTATAAATCCTGGTACTCCTTAAAAAGAACAGCATGTACTGGTTAAGTAGCTGCACATCTAAAATGTTTCAGAGCTATGAAACAATGAAAATAATTTTGTAATCATTATTTAATGTTTAAAATTCACATTTAATTACAAGAACACGTCTCTGTGTAAAAAGATACTACACTTAAGTGTGTGGCCTTAAAACAAGCTGCTTAAACTCTCTGGTTTTAAAATAAAAAAAAAAAGAGTTAATTATGAAATGTTATTAATTATTAAATTATTAAATCATTAATTATTAATTATTAAATTATTAAATCATTAATTATTAATTATTAAATGATTAAATATAATTAATTAAAATATTAGAATATTAAAAAATCTATTTAGCAATAATAACTATTTATTACTGGCTGTTTAAACATTTGCTTTCTGCAAGCCAAAATGTTCTATGTTAAAAATAAAATACAGCGTCAGTAAGCTTTATGGTATCGGAACTCGGATACCGATACTGTGTGCTAGTGCCAGTATCGGCGGCGATACCGATACAGTATCAGTATCGGTGCAACACTAGTCATTATCATTATTTATTAATATGTAGATGCATATAACATACATTTTTTAAAGATGTTATTTAATATAGTATACTGTAGTCATAGGATGTTATTTTGTGTGTGTGTGTGTGTGTAGGCAGGAGTTCTAGCCTTGTGGAAGGTGGATGCAAGAGGAAGACTGCATGGAAATCACCTGACGAAACAACACTACAACAAACCCTTAACCCACTGCATCTTCAGGCCTACACCACCCACAGAGTGAGCGCTACACCTCACATCAGCTCAGAGAGAGTGTGTAGCGAATGTCAGACACTAAGCGGGCGGTGTGTTTGCACGTGTATGTGTTTATGATGAAACGCTGGTCCCTCTGCCCGTCTTCCCTCCTGCTGCAGATGTAGTGGGTCAGTCAGGATGTGATTGGTATGAATTTTAGTTTTTTAGGTTCTACAGTGGAGCTACGGGGCTAGTGAGGCTAACATGTAATGGAAATGTATAGTCCACCAGTTAGCGGTGTGCTAACTGCATTACACACGCTCCCCAAACTGTGTGAAGGTGTTCGGTAATCCCTGTAAGAATTTCAATAAAATTAACATTTGTGATTTTGCTGTTGCAAGTTACCTGATCGCTGGAATACAGCAATAATGTGACATGTTATTGTGTGTGTATGTGTTTGTGTGTGTGTGTGTGTGT